>NW_011942193.1:0-91765 GCF_000187425.2 Metarhizium robertsii ARSEF 23 | reverse complement strand
CCCGCCGCCCGGCACCACCGGCGCCGAGCCCGCCGACCACTCGGCCCTCCGTGTCCGGGGCGCGCCGCTGCTGCCTCTGCCGCTCCCGCCGCCGCATTACCCCCCGCCCGCCACCGGGGACGCCATCAGCCTCATCGACAAGGCGTTTGGCGACGACGCCGCCGCCGACGCGTCCTGGGACAGCGTGTCGCCGGCCAAGACGACGGTCCAGCCCTTGTCGCCGAGCTCCACGCCCGCCACGATGCCCAAGCACGACGACGACGCCGCCGCGCTGCCTCTCGAGGTGTCGAGTGTTTTCGACGGCGGCAACATCCTGGGCGACGAGGACATTGTCAACTTGGAGTCGCGGGACGACTTGGTCTCCCTGTACGCGCTGATTGACACGTCGGGGGGCTACCTGGGTCTGGAGTAGACATGAATGAATGAATGTGCTGGACAAGAACCGCGAGAGTGGGAACATGCCGTTGTGTGCACTAGCGTAATGGTCGGGTTGGCGATGCATCCATCCGTGTCTTGGCAGCGTGTAATGAATCAAAAAAATACGGCGACTAGCAGGCGGTTGTCGGTTTCGCACCGTACTCTGGCTCTTTTGCAACGCGTGTACTACGTTTCCCTTGCCAACGTGACAAGACGCCGTGTGAGCGGCAAAGACAATGGGACCGCGGGGCCAGCGTGACAAGATGTCGAGGGTGGAATGAAATTGTGTCTATCAAGGTATCATTTACATTACATCGTTGTTGCTCACGTCACCACAGCTCCTCCTTTTCGACCTCTAGCTTTGCCATCTACGAATCGGTACCCTGACCCATTCTCTCTCACACACACACACTATTCCAACAGTCCCTTTGCATTCAAAACAGCGGCACGTGCGCCGGGTTGACATAGTCGACGTTGTCGGGGGCCGACTCGACGCGGTCGAGACAGGTGCCAAAGACACGGTCCCAAAGCCGCGTCTGCTTGCCATAGTTGTGGCTCTTGCGCCAGCCCTTGCGGTGATGCATGTCATGATCCTCCACCACAATCTCGGCATTAAAGTACTGCAGGATGGGATGGAACGTCGATAGCCCGGCGGCATGCAGTCGCAGCCCGCTGTGGCCGGCTACTTCGATAAAGGCAATATACTGGTGGCACAGCCACCACTCGTAGAAGCCCAGCGGGAGACCCATGGCCCGGAGACTCATATAAGTGAGGAACGGGATGCCGACGAGGTCGAAAAACTCCTGCTCCTCGTCGGCAAAGGCCGTCATAAGCGGGTTAGGATGCTTGGTCAGGTGGTGCGTGCGATGGAACCGCCACAGGAAGGAGACGTCGTGCATCAGGCGATGGTACCAGTAGAACCAAAAGTCGAGGACGACGCCGTAGACGCCGATTTCGAGCACCAGCCACGCCCACCACTGCCAGCTCGACAGGGCGTCGACGGGCTGCACGGATCGGTCGTAGGAGAAGTATATGGCGAGGGCGACGCGGCCGCCGGTGCCCTTGAGCGCCGACAGCAGCACCTTTGTCACGCTGGCGTCGGGGATGCCGTCGCGGTCGTGGACGTCGCCGTCGAGGAAGCCCCATCTGTGGCCCATTTTGCGAAGCGTGTGCACCTCGCGGATCAGGATGATGTTGAAGGCGTTGAAGTAGAGCAGAAACATGAGCAGGGGGTGCAGGCTCTGCCTCCCTATAAACGTCAAGATGGCCTGGTGGACGAGCAGCGGCGTGACGGCGTGCACCAGCACCCAGACGTGCTGGGACCATTGCGACAGGTACGGAATCTTGTCCGTCTTGGGGTGTTTCGGCACCGGCTTGTCCAGGGCCGTGGGATAGCCGTCGAGGGTTTCGAAGATCCAGTGGCTCCAGGTCCATGTGTCTCTGCTGGCGGTGCGCCAGGTCGACTTCATCGAGTCCTTGGGGTTCGGGGCCTTGGACATGATGCGCGGAGGAGGCCGAGGACGACGCTGGATAACCAAGTTGTGTAGCTTTCTTTCCCCGCGACTAGATGTTGATCTGGAGAGAGGCGAGGGCTACTTACACGAGCCCGGTGGGCGAGAAACCCGGAGTAGTTATAAGTCGGCCATTGTCAGGGACTCGGGGACTCAGGGACGGGACAACCGCCACAACATCTGATGCCGTGTGTCTCTTGCGCTGGGGTCCCCAGGTTCTCCACACCCGCAGGCGCGAGGTTTCCATCTTGGTGTTGTGGGCGGCGCCTTGGATGCCGTTTTGGGAGCTTGTGTCCGAGGATACCGGCCGAGCGGCGGCGTGCGCCCAGGTACCTGATTACCGGCGATTGAATACACGATCTGGCAGGAACTCGGGGGATATCTTTTACGTGTACGATATAATTTTTTTTTTATTTTTACGCTTCCGGGGCCTCTACGGCCTTGTTACTTGCAACAAAAGGCGTCGTGAAGTTGGAACGGGCACAAAAGTTATGCCGATGGGCCGTGCTGCGACGGGACCAGTCTCAACGCTTTCGACGCTCAAGTAATATATGCGATTGGTCAATGTATGCCCACATGCACACCGGAAAATACCACAGCCTGTCATCTCACATGGAAAAAGCATCGAGATGGGCTACGTGGCGACGACGGACGGTCGTGCCGTTTTGACAGCGCCCTGACAAGACGTCGTACGAGGACCGGAACCGCCGTCCAAACGAACCATGATGCGCGGGACCGGTTTGCCCGATGTTGTTGACAGCTACATTCCATATATAGTTACATAAAGTACCAACTCGCCAGTGGCCACTGCCGTCTCTGTAGGCTTGCTTGTTTTGTGGCAACAGGCTGTTCGGAGCATCACCGACGGATGCGTCTGGCCATCGACTTGCCAATCATCCCCAAAGCGCTTAGCACCGAGACACGTTCTGAACAAATGTGACTAACAAGTGTTGGCCTCCCCGGATCAAATGACCAGTACACGGGCGCGCTCCACATCGCTTGTGGCATTGACTGGAGAGAATATTGCCCTCGAGCCCATGAGCGTCAAGACTCAAGAGTATTCCCCTTCACAGTGCTCCGTAGACTTGTACCCGACGAGGGGTGGCTTTGCAAAATACGACCACAAGTTTCCAAAGATGACCGACTTTATTCGGCATCGTGCAAGCAGTTTGCATCCCCCATGTGCTCATCTGGTGGCCCCCTGGACATGTATTTGCTTCTTCCGCACCAACACCATCTACCTTGATTGCGTCTCTTCCATTGCCATTACAGTCCTTTTAAAAAGTTTTGTCTAGACTTATATCATTACTCTTTCTCCCCTTGGACTGCAATTCTTCGGCGCCAGGTGTCCTCTCCCCCGGGCTCATTTTCACCAGCATTGACATGTCAACTGCAACCTCCTTCAAGTCCAGGAGCAGCACTAACTTTGTCCTCTCCGGATTTTGCCAAGCTCCCAACTGATTTGCCACGGCCCGGTGATTCACACATTCCGCCAGCCACACGCGCTACCAACGACCCTGACAGCTCGGATATCCGACTCCTGTCGGAGCCAAGATCAGATTCCAACGCGGTTTCTCCTGCCTAGAGACGCCGTGTGCCGTCTAATTCGTCTATATAAGTGAGTCGGGGGCCATCAAGGGGGGTGGTTGCGTCCAATTGGGGTTTGTTCAGACCCGGGATATGCTCAGACGACGGCTCGGGTTGCTTCTTGTTGGCGATCCGTCGACGAAAGACGAATATATATATTGCCAAACCAAGAATTACAAGTAGTAGAGAAACATGTACTTTCATCACGCTAGTCACGTTAGAGCCCTCGGCGTAGCTGTCTTGGGGCCGTGTTGAACGTTGAGCTATCGGTTGGGGTAATATTTGTAGTCGTATTGCCGGCATCCCGGGACTAGACGGGAACAATTTGCGACGCCAAAACCATCACCTGCACATCGGTCGACACGGCTGTTACATCCATGCCCTGATTTACAGTCTGTGCAGTACAACTCCCTCTCTCTGCCTGTGTCTGCCGTTACCGTTTCACCCGTATGTAGCTTCAAGCCGCACGAATATGGCAAATGGCAGGAAAAGATAGTTGTGTATAGTAGCTGCCGTCATCTTCCACGATCAAGCAGTACCAACTCACGTCGGGCAACCACCAAACGCCGTTGGTTGTTTAGGATTTCTAGCATCCCAGCCGGAAAGCCCGGGAACGTAGGAAGCGCAGTCCGGGGGAGGAGTAAAAGTCGTTGTCAAGGGGCCACGATTCGTAGTTGAAGCGGGTAGTTTCTTGAATGTGGTGGATTCGAACATGGTGAGGGTTGATTCGGGTTCTTGCGATGGAAGAAAGACGTTCTGTATGAGGAGTGTATCCTCTGGGAGTTGGCATGGAGGCAGGTCAATGAGTACCGCGATTATAACCACGCGCCCATCGACTACTGTTGGCCATTGTAGCTTCGCCCCAGTGCCGGGCTATTTTTTCTCTATTAAAAGTCCCGGCATTGCAGTGTCGAGGGAGCATTTTACTGCCTTTTAGGAGAGCTTTGCTACAGAGTCGGGTTGAATGAGATGAGGTCAAATTTTAGCATCATCTTATTTCTTTCTCTGTTTTCTTTTCTTGGTAAAAATGAGGGATCCAAGTACCTTTCCAGTAGTGTGTCCAGAAGTCAAAATTATAGTTTCTCCGTTGAATAGGTCGACAACTATCCAAATATACCACAATCTTGGAACATTACTTCCACCGTGACGAATCAAAAAGTAGGGCAAGGTCGAACGGTGGTTTAGTATAATTAGCAACTGAAACAAGGTATCTTATATCGACTCTACAAACCAAGTAGGTTCAAGTCTAGTTTCATGGTGAGTCTAGCAAGGCAATGATGGGTAGTGATCTGGCAAAGTTTTGGAAATGGTTGTACAGGGTAGCAGCTGGAAGGGCCATGTTTGGAGCCTCTTGACGCCTCAAATGTTCAAAGTCGATGCTGCTTGACATGTAGCGCGCCATCCGACTAGCCCCTGGTCAAGTCAACCACCTAGGCATCTGGTGAGAATTTCCATTTGTCAGGTAATTGGGGGTGATCGGGATGCAAAATGCGACAACGTTGAGGGTACACGGCCCTGAGTGTTTCTCGTGAGCTGGTCGTCAAGGCGGTTTATGCAGCGGCAGGCAAACAACCTCGAAATATTGGAACACTGCAGGGGTCTGGGCCAGCCGCCGACCATCAAATGCCATCATGATCAAAGTCACGACATCAGGGTAGGTGGCCGCCTCAAGAACAACCAGACTCTTGGACTTTCTTGACGAGCCGAGGGGGGCAATCACGTGAACACGAGTGCATATGGTGACATGGGCATTCAAGGCCGGCCACTCAGAGCCGACAGAATGGGAATTACGACCCCTCCTTCGCGTCATACGGCTCCCAGGTCGCGTCTGACAGCCAAGGAGGGGGGACCCTGTTGTTGTAACAGGGAGAGGGGGCCATCTTTGCACAAACTGGAAGACTCAATCGGCTGATATTGAGAGGCAGAGGGAAATGGATGGACACACAATGCTGCGATGCGAAACAGTCGTCGTCAATGTGTACTCGATACATGTGGTGGGCTGGTGGCGGCGGCGAGGTCGACTTGACCCCACACCGCCCACCTTTGTCGCATCTCCAACGCATCTCGCAGGCCAGCTCCAGCCCATCAAGTCGTCCAAGCCGGCGACAGGATGGGGTCATGGTGCCATCCGCCTCTCAAGTGCGTGCTATTTCGAAAAGCCCTTTGGTCGTACCGCCATGAGCCTGGAGCCCCGGCATCTGCAAACGGATGAGCTGGTCCACAGTGGCCGTGGCAACTGGGGCCCGTCAAATGCCGCGGTGTTTGACCAAACGCTCTGACAGCCCGATCGGAACAGCTTCCCCGCAGCCGGGCTGCGAACCGTCTTTTTCTCCTTTGACAAAGACTAAAAGGTACCGAGTAAGCACTGTCAAGATGCACGGCTGACTTGAGCATGGCCCGTTACATGGAGTGGTCATGGGGCATAACGACAGCTGGCCGCTGCTGACGACGTGAATCCAATGTCAGGGGCATTGGAAGCATGTTGATGATGAGGAAAGGCCCGGAAAGCATTCAACATGCGATGCAAAAATTCCGTAATCGACAAAACAGGGGTGGGACATGGGACGTGAGGCACTGAGGCTAGTGAGGGGCAGCGCGGGGATATAAAACGAAGTGACATGATGCCTGTACATGATGGATGCGTGTTGTGCAAAAGATGGAAGGAGCGAGCAAGCCTCTCACAAACATTTGAAAGCTACTCCGTAGAAACATCAATTGGTGCCTCCTTTTGCAAGCCCCCTTTCCAGCCAAGCGAGCAGGGACCAAGGGGCAAAAGCCTTTCAATTGCTCACGATTCCTGTCATCAAAAGAGATGGTGAAGTCGATGAGAGATGAGAGATCGCTGAGACAACAGCTGCAGGCCGGAGCCGCCAAGCTTAAGCTTACCCCTGTACCATGGTACCTTGGTACTCCGTAGAGGTACAGCGGCACCGAGGCAGTCGTGGTGCCATGGACCAACGAGAACTTGGCCATTGGTCATGGAGCACGCCAATGTACCAATCGGCGTTTCAATCGAGCAATCAACGCTCCATCGTCGTCGGTTGAGCACCTCGTTTGAGCCACGGCATTCGACGGCGTCTGGAACACCGAGCTTTGCGCGGGGTCGACTGAACATTGAAGCTTCCTCGAATCCTCCCATGTTCCCCATTCCCAAGCCACGCCCCGGCTCCCCCTTCCTGCCCTTTCGACATGAATCTCTCCATGTCGGGGTCTTCTCACTTTTGATTCAACTAGCTGGGTACCTGCCCCCCCGTGGCACCCTGACGACCCTGAACGACCTTGCCTCCTGCCTCCTGCCTTAACGTTTTATATACCCCGCCATCCTGCTCCTCCCACCTTTGTTCAATTTCCTCCCCTTCCCTTCGACTTCCATACTTCTTCCCAACCAACTCCATCACTCATCCATTGCTCGTCATACATCCCATCACAATGGCCGAGAGCAAGTGTCCTCATCTCAACGTCGCTGGTGGCGGCACCCGAAACCGTGACTGGTGGCCCGAGTCCGTCAAGCTCAACATCCTCCGCCAAAACACCTCCGTCACCAACCCTCTCGGCGAGGAGTTTGACTATGTCGCCGCTTTCAAGACCCTCGACTACGAGGGCCTCAAGAAGGACCTCACTGCCCTCATGACCGACTCCCAGGAGTGGTGGCCCGCCGACTTTAACCACTATGGCGGTCTCTTCATCAGAATGGCTTGGCACAGTGCTGGCACCTACCGAGTCTTCGACGGCCGTGGCGGCGGTGGCCAGGCCCAGCAGCGATTTGCTCCCCTCAACAGCTGGCCCGACAACGTCAGTCTGGACAAGGCTAGACGTCTGCTCTGGCCCATCAAGCAAAAGTACGGCAACAAGATCTCCTGGGCTGATCTCCTGATCCTCACGGGCAACGTTGCCCTCGAGTCCATGGGCTTCAAGACGTACGGCTTCGCTGGAGGCCGTGCCGATGGCTGGGAAGCCGACGAGTCCGTCTTCTGGGGTGGCGAGACCACCTGGCTCGGCAACAACGTTCGTTACAACGACAACAAGGACGCCCAGAAGCGTGATCTCGAGTCTCCTCTGGCCGCCTCCCACATGGGTCTCATTTACGTCAACCCCGAGGGTCCCGATGGAAACCCTGACCCCGTTGCCGCTGCTCGCGACATCCGCACGACCTTTGGCCGCATGGCCATGAACGACGAGGAGACTGTGGCTCTGATTGCTGGAGGCCACACCTTTGGCAAGACTCACGGTGCCGGTCCTGCCACCAACGTTGGCAAGGAGCCCGATGGCGCCGGCCTTGAGCAGCAGGGTCTGGGCTGGAAGAGCACCTACGGTGCCGGCAAGGGGCCCGATACCATCACCAGCGGCCTCGAGGTCATCTGGACCAAGACGCCTGCCCAATGGAGCCACAACTTCTTCGAGTACCTTTTCAAGTACGACTGGGAGCTCACCAAGAGCCCTGCCGGCGCCAACCAGTGGGTTGCCAAGACCAACGACGAGATCATCCCCGATGCCTACGATGCCAACAAGAAGCACAAGCCCAGAATGTTGACCACTGACTTGTCGCTGCGCTTCGACCCCGCGTACGAGAAGATCTCGCGTCGCTTCCTCGAGAACCCCGACCAGTTCGCCGATGCCTTTGCTCGCGCCTGGTTCAAGCTCACCCACCGTGACATGGGGCCCAAGACTCTCTACGTCGGACCCGAGGCTCCCACTGAGGACCTCATCTGGCAGGACCCCATTCCTCCCGTCAACTACCAATTGATTGACGACAAGGATGCCGCCGCCATCAAGGAGGAGATCCTCAAGTCTGGCATCGACACGTCCAAGCTCGTGTCCACTGCCTGGGCCTCCGCTTCCACATTCCGCGGCAGCGACAAGCGAGGTGGCGCCAATGGTGCCCGAATCCGTCTGTCGCCCCAGAAGGACTGGAAGGTCAACAACCCTTCTCAGCTGTCCCAGGTCCTTGCCACCTTGGAAGACATCCAGAAGCGCTTCAACCAGTCTGGCAAGACGGTTTCTCTTGCCGACGTCATCGTTTTGGCCGGTGTCGCTGGTGTCGAAAAGGCTGCTCGTGACGCTGGTGTTAACATCACCGTGCCCTTCACCCCTGGCCGCAACGACGCTACTCAGGAGCAGACTGACGTGGAGTCTGTTGGCTATCTTGAGCCCCTGGCTGATGGCTTCCGCAACTACGGGACGTCGCATGGCACTGTCAAGCAGGAGCACCTGCTGGTTGACCGCGCCCACTTGCTTACCCTCTCCGCCCCTGAGCTCACAGTTCTCATTGGTGGTCTGCGTGCCCTGAACACCAACTACGACGGCTCTGCTCTTGGCGTCTTCACCTCTCGCCCTGGTGTCCTAACCAACGACTTCTTTGTCAACCTCTTGGACAACAACACCGAGTGGAAGGCTACCGGCGAGGACACCTTTGAGGGCGTTGACCGCAAGACGGGTGCCAAGAAGTGGATCGCCTCTCGCAACGATCTCATCCTTGGCGCCCACCCTGAGCTGCGCGCCGTCTCAGAGGTTTACGGCAGCGCTGATGGAGCCCAGAAGTTCGTCAGGGACTTTGTTGCCGCTTGGGACAAGGTGATGAATCTGGACCGGTTCGATCTCAAGAAGGGAAACAAGACGGCCGCTCGCCTGTAGAGTAGTATGAAGAGATTATGATTGTGGAATTTGAGATAGCTACAGAGATAGCCAGAGCCCCCCAAAATAGTGGGAGAAAGTTTAATGACCGTTATGTTACTCACCTTGCATATACTGACTGAGAATTGTCTGTGAATCGTGCATCCGTAAGCGCCGTGGGAAGATGACGGCTCGATTATGGATAGAAGGCACAGACTTCAGATGCAGCCGCTCGTCGCAGTCGACATTTTCAGCTCGCTGGAACCCCTGTTTCGCTACCAGGGCCAATCCTGACGTGTAATATGACATGTTGGCATCAAATGAGTAAAAAAAAGTACTAGTAGCGATTGCTACACAGAGAAAACAGTCTCGAGTCATCACCACAAGTAGCATCTTCAGCATTCCAACACAAGCCCAGGATAAGTTGGAGTCGGGTTGTCCGGAGCCGTTTGTATGGCCATCCTGCATGTGGTGTAGTGACTCCAGATGTCTACACATATCCCTTTGGGTGTTCGAAGGTGCCGATTGCGTACCGGGCCCGCTTTGTCTGAGATAACTAGCAGATACCTGGTTTAGTGCGTATAAATATGTATTTTTATATATATATAAAAATACATATTTATACGCACTAAACCAGGTATCTGCTAGTTATCTCAGACAAAGCGGGCCCGGTACGCAATCGGCACCTTCGAACACCCAAAGGGATAGTCGTTCTCACCCGCTTTGAAGCACTGCATGTCTCATGAGCCCGCATACAAATCATTCGATTGAGGTATCCATGATATTTTGCCAAATGCCCTGCCGGCATTGATTGCGACCTGTCTGTCACACTTCAACAATCGTCAATGATGAAAGCACAAGTTGAATAGAATGTATGATTGAGACATGCATCCTGTATGATTGCGACATGCATCCTGCGTGGATGTCTACTACATCTACGTCGACTGTGGTGGGTTGGTCGGGAAATGCAAAGTCCGTCTCAAATATGCTTACAATAATGTCTGAAGATGATATAATGTGATTAGTCTGCTCACCTGCAGGCAATACATCTTTGAGAACGCCGGTGCCTAGAAGCGCTCACAGTGGAAACTTATTTTAGTGTTGATGGATTTGGTGTGGTTGAACTTGGTTCATGTTTCCTCATGGACGTGCCGAGACATTCGTCTCACCGTGTCTTTGCGCACAATAACCGCCCGGTAGCACCAGGGTGAGATGGAATAGCAGGAGGATGGTCGTGTTGTTTGTTGAGATAACTGACCAAAATTCTCTAAGGCGATGGTGCCTAGATTTCTTTTATCTGATATGTTAAAGACTCATTAATCATAATGTTGATAAATTATTCAACAATTACTGCCCGGCCGAGACCATATCTTGAGTTGAGTACACTAGAATTTAACAGTATTGTCTCGTTTACCGAGTACGTGAGCAGTAATAGTTGCCGCGATTCCTCCGCCCTGTCTCGGGTCCTCGCCTGATGTCCCCCAGCCACTGCGCCGTGCCGACTCTGCTGTATGGGTCAAGACGGGAGAATTTTGCTGCGGTTGTCGCGGCTGACGGTGACGACCAGGACGAGGATAAGAGCGGATCAAATGATTGATCATGCGATTGACGAGGCTTTAGACGGAGGAATAGACCACGAGGACATGGATATATTGGCGAGACTAGTTTCGGGGAGTGTAGCCGGTATGGTGCACCGGGCATGCTTCACAACGTGAGACATCAGCTGCGGGCCAACCTACAACTATACGAGCAGTTTCGTCAGTCTCAGCGAAAGGAGTCTGGGAACGATTCCACGCTCTACGAGGTCTTTAACAATGCCACCTGATGGGTCTCAGACATGCGTATACTAGGAAGGGTACTGGGTCTATTCTTTTCGGAGCTGTGTTTTAGTATGCCCGGCAATGTAGCCGTCTTGATGGATTATACGTGATATGTTGGAAAGACTTCTTAGGTCAAGGCTTCAGGTAGGTCATACTACAGATATATATAAACACAGGCCAACAACCCATGGCTTTGCTTCAACACGTATCAACTCGGCGTGACAAAAACTCGACCGGTTTTCTGAACCCGCTACTCTTGACTCTGAATATTATTCTTGTATTCAAACGAGGCTTAAACATGAAGGCAATGACTATTGCGCTACTTTATCTTGGCGGTAGGTACCAGACTGGGGACTTGCTTGCTTACTATGCACCTAACTGTGTGAAAGCCCTTGATGCTGCTCTAGGTTTACAGTGCAGTTGCCCAAATTATCCTTCCATAACGGATGGGTGCTGCGATTACGTTGGTGGGACGAAAGCTGGTGCGAAGGGGAGTGCACAGCGCCGTGTAAGTACACATGCGTATTGCCATAATCGAGCGGAACAAGGCTCGGTATATTATCTGCCCAATATAACTCCCTCATGCTAACTATCTTTTAGTGTAAGAAAGACAGCTTCACGGACAAACAGAGATTCCGCAGGTGCTGTCTAAACAGTTCCATCATGCCTGAATGCGATCCCTGAGTCTGTGCGGGATGCGGAAGGAGGACTGCTGGACACTATTCTGTATTTCCCCATCGAGGTAACATGGCGTGCGTTCATCCAGCATCTTTGGTCGTTGTATGGAGTTCTCCAATGGAGTTTAAGCTCGGCCGGCCATAGAACCGCAATAGAGAGAGTTGGCAAACCTGACCCCAGTAATGCTACCATGCGGCAGGTATCATCTGTGCTTGTAACCCATGTATTCCTATGGACATTGTGTGATGCCTTTATTTGGTGGGTTTGTAACGCATTTCCCTTCATGAGAGAAGTGGCCGTGTGCATGGCCTTTATACATGGAAAGTGGAAGCATAGGACAGATCAAAAGTGCAGATCGAGTTGTCAATGCCTCTTTGGGAATCATGGTGCGAGACTCCGTCTTCCATGTCGACTGGTGTGACGTTGTAAGCCGACTGGCGAGACGGCAACAGGATGGATAAAAGACAAAGGAGACACGCCGGCAGATATAGCAATGTGTGAAGTCGATGTCCCCTCATCTTTTTCACAACATGATGCATTGCGTGAGAAAGAGTCGACCTGTTTTGCGTACAACACAGCCTAAACACGGCCTCACAAGCAGACATGTCTCAACAGAGCACGTTGTTGGACAAGGCCGTGGACAAGGCGGCCGGGAACAGACAAAACGGCCGCTCCGCAAGGGTGTACAATCTCAGCAGCACGACGTTGTCGTCCGGCCTGCGAATCCAAGACTCTTCCAACCGCGGCGACCTCGCTGCCGAGCTGGATCTCTCCGTCCTCAAGCGCTACGGCACGTGGAGGCACTGCGGCCATGACGTGGAAATTCGCCCCGTCGGCATCATGCGCAAGCAGGAGACCGTTGTCGAGGACGGTACGCTGTACCTGCGGGACATGACGATGAGTTTGAGGCCAGGACGTGGTTTAGGAACAGTTGCGTCCTGGTCATGGACACGAATGAGGTAGACAATGTGGTTGCCATGGGGAGCTGCGTGGCAGCGCTGAACAGGGATATCTAGACATTGAGCTTTCTGAATTACTTGGAAAGAAACCGGGTATTCGAAACTAAACATCCCAGAGCACTTGACGCTCAGTCTCGGAACCTACATTGGCCCCCGGTGCTATTCATCAGCTCGTAGTCGACGTAGCGAATTTGCTCCTGGCAGGTTTTGCAGAGCATCGCATACATAACTACATACCTACCTAGTTAGGCAGCTCTTAACCTGGGCCCTGACAAGGACATCACGAGTCCCATCGGCCGGAGGGAGAGGGCAACATTGCCTGGCACGCGGGCCGCTGCAGTGCAACATCGGTCCATGCACTAGCCGCAAATGCTGGAATTAAAAAAAGCCCAGATCTAAGACAAAGAGCCAGCTGACGGGCAAGGACAAGTCTCGATGCCGCAGCAAGGAACATGACGCACGCATCCCAGCCATGACCGGGCCGAAGCGCGCGAACCATCAATTATCAGGGTTGCGATGAACTCTCCGGCTGTACATATTCCCATCCAAGTGCGCGGCATCAAAACGACGCGGCTGCAGGAACAGGAGACACATGCCCCCCGCCGGTCATGATGTACATACATAATGTCAAGTATTGATAATTTTGACCAACTCACCACACGTTGCGCAACCCGTCGACGCTACTGGTTCGGGCCAATCTCCAACAACAGGGATGTGGTTTCGCCCGTTCGTCAGATGAGTACCAGCGATATAATGTATAATTTCCGCGCGCAACACGGGAACCAAACCACATGGACATGCTGCGCCAGCCACACATGGTCTCAGTCAACAGGGACGGGAATGCGGCAACGCGAGCAATGGATATAAAATGAGCCTGGTATGGCGAGCCCCAAAAGCCATATATATATACGGTCTTGTTGAACCGCCCATCTCGTGCTCGTTTCCCAACCCCCCCTTCTCACGAACCAAGAAAGGCCGCTTCATCATGCTAGCCGCCGTGCTGCTACTCATGCTGTTCGCATGTGTCGACGTCTCGCGCCAGTCCCCGGTGCGACGAGATGCTCGATCCCCCAAGACGTACACCTTCAACAACAGCAGTCGCTGCAGCCGCCGGCTCTCGTTTAACCAAGACGGCACGTTCCAGATATCCATATTTGAGGACTTGCACTTTGGAGAAAGTGAGAACCCCCTCCAAGACCCGTCTCGAACATGGCTCGACAGCTAAACAAGGCCGTCAAACGCGCGCAGACGCATGGGACCAATGGGGCCCGCAGCAGGACATCAACTCGGTCAAGGTCATGGACGCGGTGCTCGACAGCGAGAGGCCCGACCTGGTGGTGCTCAACGGCGACCTCATCACGGGCGAGAACACGTACCTCAAACACGCACCTCGAGAACAGCCCCGCCTACATGGACCAGATCGCCGGCCCGCTCGTCGCGCGCGGGCTGCCGTGGGCGTCGACGTACGGCAACCACGACCACAACTTCAACATCTCGGGCGCCGGCCTCCTCGCGCGCGAGCGGCGCTGGCCCAACTCGCTGACCCGGAGCATGGTGGCCGGCCGCGACGCCGGCGTCACCAACTACTACCTGCCCGTGTACGCGGCCGACTGCGCGCCGGGCGACGACGACTGCGCGCCCGAGCTGCTGCTCTGGTTCTTCGACTCGCGCGGCGGCTTCTACTTCCGCGAGCGCGGCCCCGACGGCCGCCAGGTCGGGCAGCCCGACTGGGTCGACGCCAGCGTGGTGCGGTGGTTCGAGGCGACGAGCGCGGCGCTGCGCCGGCGCTTCGGCCGCGTGACGCCGTCGCTGGCCTTTGTGCACATCCCGGCCAACGCGTCGCTCGCGGTGCAGCCCAGCGTCGACGCCCACCGCCAGCCCGGCGTCGACGACGACGTGCCGCTCGCCCGGCAGGCCCAGGGCTGGTGCGCCGACGGCTCCAACGGCCCCGAGTGCGTCTACGGCGGCCAGGACGAGCCCTTCATGAGGGCCGTCGCCGCCACCCCGGGCCTCATCGGCCTCTTCTCCGGCCACGACCACGGCGCCACCTGGTGCTACAAATGGGACCGCCTCGTGCCCGGCATGACCGTCGCCGGCACCGGTCTCAACCTCTGCTTCGGCCAGCACTCGGGCTACGGCGGCTACGGCAACTGGATCCGCGGCGCGAGGCAGCTTCGCCTGTCCGCCGACGCCCTGCGCCGCCGCCGCTGGGAGGCCGACACCTGGATCCGCACCGAAAAGGGCGGCGTCGTCGGCCGCGTCAGTCTCAACGCCACCTATGGCAAGGACTGGTACCCGGCCACGCCCAACGAAAAGACATACTGTCCTACGTGTAACTATACCGTCATCACGCCGGGGCCGAGGAGACGCTGACGTCGCCTAGGTTAGCACTTGACCAGCTGGATATTACTGCGGGGGAGAGGGGGATGTGTCACGCAGGGCTTTTTCCTTTGCTTCCTCCTTCTTCTTTTTTTTTTCAGCGCAAGCTTTTTATAGTCTTCGATTGTAATTCGGGGCGTTTTCTTGTGTATAGTCAAATGTGATTCATAGCGAGGGAAACGGCAAGAAGCCTGAACATACCGGCAGTTGAAGTTGAAGACTGGCCACCCCCTCTTCAAGCTTTACATAAGAAACAGCAACATGCAAATACAATGTCTGTGTATTGCCAACCGGAAATTATAAATTGCGCTGTAACGGGCTTCGCGAAATCCCAAGTAAGCAAGTAAACTCAGATCCCCGTCAGACGCCACCTATGCTACCCAAAGCCGCTGTTACCTCTAAAAATATGTACACTGTACACAATGTCGTCAACATATACAAAGTACCCATTAGATATATATATACCCTTTATAACCCCTGCGTCACTACTCCCATCCCCCAACATTCATGACGGCATCTTACTCCAGTCCTTGCACATGCCGAAAAACGTGCGACAAAATTTGCCGTATTCGACACGGGCATCGAATTTGTGCCACGATCCCATGGCGTGGTGAGCAAGGCGAGCGTCTGGATCGGTATATGGTTTGGAGCCCATGTTGCCGAAACTGCCACGGCCGGGGCTGTACAATCATGAATCGGCATTAGACGCGCGCAAACATACAAAAAGAAAATGGGAAAATGTAGAGAGCACATACCTAAAGCCGGTAATAGGCAAAACAAGCACATCCGACGCCAACTTGGACCGGCCGCCGTCTTTAAGGCCCGTCAATGCGTTCCACCGCAATCCGACTTGCTTCTGGAGCCAGGCGATGGTGGCTTCCGTCACGGCAGCCGGGCCCGTACGCGTCAACGGATCGTGGGCGTTGGGTTTCTCGCCATCGTCGGCCTGTAATGCAGCTTGTTTCTCCGTCACCAGCTTGTCCTTTAAACGGTCGAGGAATCGATGGAGAATGGGATGCTGCCGGGCAGATGCCATGGCCCAATTTGTCAGCTGAACAGGATGCGAGTAGCCCATGCGCCAGTATTGATTGGTATTCGGGTCCGTGTCCGCCTCGAGCCCCCAGAGGAGGTTGACGGGCCTAGTATTCGCAAGCTTGGCATCCGCACCATCACCCGTGGGCAGTTTCTTGCCGTACGTCTTGCCAGTTTCCTCGTCGATCCACTGCGTAATGTCCTCCTTTTGAATCCAGTCGGCCGGGTGTTTTAGCGGTACGGTGTCAACATCGCCATACTATCAGCCTGTCAGCAAAACCGCATGTCTTTGCGTACCATGGGACACAATCACCGGCAAAAAAAAAGAGGAAGAAAACGGAGTGCGGAACATACAATACCACCAAACCACTTGCACACCAAAACCCTGAAAATGTCCACCTTTTCCACTCTTGAAAACATGGTTTCAAAGTCTTGTACAAAATCAGGCTCGTATCTATCCACCAAGGAGGCAACGCCGTCATCGGCCCAGAAGAAATACGCCATCTCGCGAAAGGTGTCATTTGCGGAAACGGAATATTCGAGCCATCGTTCGATATAACCCAGAAGATGGCTGTTCAAACGGCTCAAATCGACGTCGTTCCACTTCTGATGGACAACAAGAGGGATGTTGGAGAAGGGCACTTGTCGCTGGGGGCTGAGTTTGGCAGCCTCTGAAGCAAATTTGGCAGCGTCGAGGATATTTTCTGGCTCGGGGTGGTCTCCTTGCCACGACGGCGGGACGAACCAAGCTATTCGAGGAGTCAGCACGATGCTTGGCCATTCTTTTGCCAGCGGTGTACAAATCCACCGTTGCGCTTCTCTCGAGCGCAGCGAGGACCCGAAAAAGAAAAGGGGGGGTCATATACCTCCGCCAGCAGTGCGATTGAGCTGATTAAACTGCTGAATGTGCTCCCATGCCAGTGGAAACTGCCGGCGAATGCTCGCTTGATCCAAAAACCGGGGCCCGCTCGACCTGGAAAAAAGAGTAAAGACAATGACGCCAAAGACGACACCGGAGAAGAGAAGCACGCGCGGCCGGAGGCGCAGAAAGCGAGGCGAAATGAGCATTGCGGGCTCTCTCAGCCCGGAAGCACAAGGCAGACCGGCTTGTGTATCGAGAAGCCTAGAGGAGGGAGGGAGCCAATGCAGTATCGTGAGCCGCTAAAGAACGTTGTTTAGGTAATCGAGACTGGTCGACGGGTGGGATGGATGAGCTTTCTGTTCTATAGGAACATGCTGGCAGAAATTTGGGCGATTGGGCATGCCGGCAGTCGAGAGGAAGAGGCCAGACGGAAGCAGAATCAGGTACGGGGGAGCAAACGAGGGGATGATGCCTTATTACGCAAGGGGCGGAAACGGATGAATGAATGCCAAGGCTGGCGGCTGGCGGCTGTGGGCGAGGATGGGTTGAGGGTGTGCAGGAGGTGTTAATTTTGGAGATGATGATTTTCCGACGACGGATGTGACCAACCAGATCAACGGTGGCAACCAGAGGCGCCCAAAGCGCGTAGTCTCAAAATGCAACCAGACTTGACATGGAAGCATCCATCCAGTCATGGATTGCTGGATTCCAGATGCCAGCGGGCGCTGGGGCATCAGGGGCCAAGGGGGGGGATGCTCGTGCTGCAGGTGGGGCTCCCAGGGGCGAAGCGCTGTAAATGGCCAACTAGTGAATCTTGAGTCTACTAATCACTGCGTTCTTCATAGTTGCACTGTTATGTAGATGTGACCGTCAGACGTGACCCCTCACCCCAATTGCTGATCTGACCAGCACCTAATGCAGCCGCAGAGTGTTTACCCAAATCAAAGGAAAAAAAAAACATCCAGCTATTTAGCTTCAAAGATTGCACCAGTGTCCGCTCCCGGTCAACTCAAGTGCGGGGCCCAAGATGCAATTGAGTGAGTGGTTGGGGTAGCCAATGAACAGCAAAGTCTAACGGCAAAACCCAGTCCAAACAGCCCAACAGCCGATAGCACTGACTTCAATGTTCGAGTACTATCAATTGATATTTAACTTTACACTTGACGGGCCGGGGCCATCCGGTCAGCACCCATCGTCACAACAGGTTAGCCAGGACAAAACAGCTATTCCCTACCGACTCAACGAGTCATGGAATCATCATTCGACCACATTAGTCCGTTATCCGTTCCCGGCAGCATCAGGGACTGGGGAAGTTTAATCTCGGCCTCATCACCTCGGTCCAGAAGACTGGGCTTAGAGCTGGCAGCCACTTGACTGAACGCTTGTTCGTGTCATCTCCATCCATGCTTGCTGCTTCCAATGTTTCAATCGCACCCGCACACTGGACACTGGACACGACAAGCCTGATGCTACAATACGCTCACATTAAATTAGGACAAAGTGTCCAATATTTCTATGTACCTTTCGCTCAGCAATCAACCAAACCATGTATATATATATAAATGTTGCTATGCGTCGTATTTTGGGGGTGTTGTGCGGCAAGATTTCGCCCGTCACCCTCTCAATCTCGCATTTTCCCGCGTACAAGCATGACCCCCCCAGGCAAAGCAAGCATGACATCAAGAATAGGTCCGACGGGGAAGGGGGGGTATCTAAAATCGTCGTAGCAGAGACTTCCTCCTCAAAAACAGCGCCAGCGCAACTCCCACAAAGAAGAAGAAAATCAGGTTGATTCGGCTTCCAATGGTTACAATCAGTTTCGCGTCGTACGAGTGCCATGATGAGCTGCCCAGGTGGTCAAAGATGGGTGTCGATACCCGCCCGTTCAAGCTGTGCAGAGGCCCCGGGAGGATCTTGAGGTCGGTTCGGTTGGATTCGTACACGTGGATTACCGACGCAAAGTGGCAGCCAGTGCTGAACATGACAGTTGCGTACGGAAGCCCCAGCCATTCTTTGTTGTAAACGGTGAGGTTGCGGACAATGTCGCCAACAAAGGCATTGCCCTTACTGGCCATCATGAACCCGATAGAGAAGCCTGTCGGGTGAGCCTCGGGGGCAACGAAGGAGAAGCGTCGGAGCGGACCCAAGGCTCGCTTGCACTTGAGGTCCATATCCAGGATGACTCCTCCATAAGCGTACAGGAGCATATATCGAAGGGCATCGATCCTCTCCACGGGATAATGATAGTTGTCCCAGAGCTCCCTCAGCTCAGGGAACTTGTCGCTGACAAACTGGCTGGCTTTGTCGTCGGTCCAGATATGTGACTCCCAGCCAGGATGTATATCGAGGCAGCTCTGTACAGCCTCCCCCCAGCGACCCTTCCATCGGCCTTCGTTGTCTCCCAATGCGATATGGTGCAAGATGGGCGGCACCACGTCTTCATACGGCTCAGCACTGACTTGGTGTATGCTGTAGTTGGCAAAAGACACGTCGAAATTGTCGTGCGACTCGGACAGAATGAAATCGGATGCGTTGTCGTGCCAGAATATGCGGAGGGCGGCGAGTGTCCAAGTTGTGTACAGTAGGTGGCGGCCGAACCACATAGAAACGATTAATATTACCAGGGCTGCCAGGAGGATTTGCCGGAATTTTCCTCCAGACTGGTTCCGTATATAAGATGACTTGTGCATTGTGAATTTTTTTCTCCTCGCCGTTTCGTATGCCCAAAAATCCCGCTTCTTGTGCTTGAGATTAATTGCACGCCCTCTATGGCGTTATGGCCAGAGTGTTTGACCAGTCGAGGGATAGTTCGCGAGTGCGACGGGGATTCGAGCGCGTGTTGAGAGGCACTATTATTACAAGCGCGTGTCGAATCCTGGGACCCTTGAGGGAGGACGATGGGTGCTTGTAGATGACAGAATTCGGTGAAGAGCTTAAAATGAGACGCACGACGGTGAGTGCGATTTGATTGCAGTATTAACGAAGCGAGAAAATATGACAGGTTAGGTCGATGGCATGCGGATGATGGAAATAGACGCCAAGATCTTGGAAGATCAATGGTACCGAAGATATGATGAATTCAAGTGTGAAGGAGCGCAGACATGTTGAAGTGGAATGAGGCGATCCGAAATGCAGAGGTCGGGCAGTCTTGGTCGACGACGAGCAACAGGCCTGAGGGCGACGACGAGGACGATGCGATGTCGAAGTCAAAGTCGAAGTGATGCTGCTTCTCCTTTCCGGTAAAGGAGAGTGAGTACTGCGCGTTGAGAAGCGTTTCTAAACTGGTTGCTGAGACAGACGGAATGTATGAGGAGGAGAAAGAAGCAAAGATGAACAAGGGAAGGGAGGCTGACGGCTGAATAAAGGAGGGAGGTCGAGTGTCGTACAGATTACATGAGGATGAGGCAGGAGCGCAGCGGGACAAAGAACATGCCCCGGCACACAACAGCGCAGGCAAAGGGCAGATGGGAGGACCAGGGGGTGATTCACCGGGGGCTATGCGAGGGTGGTCCAGATTGTCACCGGGGTCAAGTCTGACGGGTCAACTGGTTTGAGCGGTTGGGCGGGCGAAACGGGGCAGACGAGGCCGAACGTTAAGCCAATAGGGCTGTTGCAGGCGGTGCAGGGGTTGCAGCCCAGCGGCAGTGAAGCAGCGATGGAGTGAATGAGGCGCGGGCCAGTCCATGTCGTTCCATGTCCCCCATCCACCGAGATGGTTGATGTGCGCTCGAGTCGTGGATCAAGTGGGCGGGCTATATGGCCTTTGCTTGGATGGGCGGCAGCCCTGTTTGACAACTGACGAGCTTCCCAGGTACATATGTACCCCGATACCTCATCGCTACACCACTGGGCGAGGCACTTTAGGGTCAGGTCTGGTACCGGATATAATATTCTTGCACAATCGAACCACGGAGCACCAAGAGGACGAAGCATTGAACCGTCAACGGCACCCGTCTGGACGAGGGCCTGGGCCCGGGCCTTGACGCCAGGGACACACTCCCCAAACTCCAACGAGCGCAGTGCTCTCTCCCAAGTGCTTGATGTTTATCACGTCTGCACCTCCATTGCCGCACGAGTACACCGTATTAACGAGGACAAACGATACCGACCGACGGCGTGTTGAAAGGGTCCGGTCAACTTGACTCAACCATCTTGCTGCCATTACGGAGTACTCCCAACATGGTCACAGCCAGCGCTACCCAGGGTTGGCAAGCCACATTGCCCGCCTCCATGGTTTCTGATAAAGCAGCAAGGCGTGCATCTTGTGTGGCTTTGAAACAAGCTTTCAGGCATGTCATCATGACTTTTCGCCTGTCGGTCGCATCTCGCTGCCCAGATTGCCTTGCTTCCACGGAGTAAGACAGGTTACGGTTGGTGACGCTGTCCTTTGTTCCATGTCCCTTTTCAGCACACATTCGTGACAGCATTGCTTGCACGAGCAGCCAGCCCACTCCGTGGTCCCTGTCTCGTGTGCGCGACGATTGTATGGCGACCAATACTGCGCCTGTCAGAAACATAGCTGTGCGTGTGTTGGGTTGGTTGCATCATCATCGAATCCGCTGGCCCACTGCTGACATTCGATGCCTATCGTTTTGGTTAACGGGAGGGTCCCAGTCGCAGTCGTAACAAGTTGCGAGGTACTACTAGTAAAAGCGTCTTCTGTTCAACGTTCCACGAAAAGATAGACTGCGTACGGCATACCCCCGTACTCCGTAGACCTACCTACCTCGTAGGTACACCTAGCCTAGAGGTACATACCATCAATGGGAGACGTTAGAGGACACCGGCTACCCGATCGTTGCGCCTACGCGAAATACGTCTCCCGACGTGTAACGACCATGACAAGGTGCCGAATGGCGTTCGGCTGGCGAAGCTCTCGGGTCGCCAAACCATGCCACACCAGACTCTTCTTAGCTCTGCAGCGGACGGGCAAATGCAGCCACGGTTGCCGACCACATGTTCGTCGTCGCAATCATGCCGTCAGGTTGGGTGGTGCACTGGTGGCCCAGTCCAGGCCTTGTGTTGGTTAGTGGCTGTCAATTTTACATGTCAACAGATGAGTGTATTCTTTGCCCAGTCGGCAACACGGCACACTGGGATCCAGCGAGCCATGTTCCAACACGGATTCCTAGAGCTGGGCTGCAGCCATGGCCAAGCCACTGCCAATGCCCCCAAGGTGCAATCTTGTTCTGTTCGGGAAGTGTCCGGGCGCACCATCTCAGCATCACAGCCTCTCTCCTTGATGGAGAGCTGGTCCAAAGTTGCGGGGACTAACGCGGATTGCTGGAGACCAGCGCCGGCGGCCCACGCCTGGGAGCTGCAACTCCGTGGGAGCAGGACGAAGCAGTCAGTGCCTTGCCCGATTGATTGCCCTACAAGGCTCGCCAAGAAGGCCAAGGTCCATCATCATCATCATCAATGGAACGCTGGACCCAGTCTGCCGAGAGCCGTCACCACTCACCAGGGGCTGTCCTCCGTGCTGTGATGGGATTGGCACCGTGGCTGTTGAAACACCGTACTCGGTACTCCGTAGCACACAGTCAGGTATGACATGGATGGACCCAGCCGTGCCGATCGCCGTAGCTGGTCGGAGTCGGGGCTGGAGCTTTGAATTTCCGCTGTCCGCTGTTCTCGAGGCTGTTTGGGGTTTCAAGTCGGCCTATCGAGGAGACACAGGCTGCTGTCGACGGTTCAATTGTGATGCAGTCAAAGTGCTCCGTAAGCCAGACGAGATATGCCGGTAGTGAGTGTAGAAGGCGTGAGCATGACTACGGAACAATCCGTGCAAATACGACCTTGACCCCTAGCTACTTCAGGCCACAACCACCAAACCGAAAAAAGATGAGACCAAAGAAAAAATTCAAATCAAGGAACCAAAGTTCATGAAGCATGGAGGCCGCCGCCAGGCTAGAATGGGTAAGGACTCATGCGAGCAACAGTGACTAGCCACTGGGGCACGAATAGACGCGTCCGCGAATGACGTGGCGAGGCGGCCGGACTGTTGCAAGTTAATTTACGTAGCGGGAAGGAGCAGTCGTGGCGCCCAGATGTCGCCGGGACGTCCATGTCGTCAACCTGCAAACCTTGGAAGGCCAGTATTCTGCAAGCTCAGGCTCTCAAGGCTGATCCAGCAGCTTCGTTGCGGATTTTACTCCTCGAGACGCTCCAGCCGGGGGCCCCCATTGATGCCGGTGTGGGGGGAGTGCGATGGCGTTGATGACGCGCTGCCAGAATATCTATCGACTGGATGGCCTTTCGTCTCAGTTTTATTCCTTTGCCAATGCGAGCCAAGGATGAGTCAGGTCAACAGATATCAAAGCTGGAAGGATGACATGGCCATGAATCGGGTGGTTCTAGCTTGTTCTTGAATCAAACTTCGTCTCTCCCTCCCTCTTCCCTTTTTTTTTTTTTTTGAATCGTTGGTGACCTGGCACGTATGTCACTGGGGCGCTCGCCAACTTCCGACGGCGTTAAAGTGAGGAGCCGTCTCATTTCCCACGACATGTGCCGGTGAGCGTGCGGGAGACCCATGCCAATCTACTCTGCAAAATGAATGAAAATGAGTGAGAGTAATTAATTTATCCGTCTCCGCACTCCGCAGTTTTTTTAAAAAAAAACAGTCAACAGTGGACTCCATACTCGAGTACAAATGTACATGTGCGCCACACCACCAGCCGCCATAAGCACCAACTTGTGGCGCAGCCTAAACTCTCATACTGTTCTTTCATTTCCGGCCAGGTGGTGATGTCAGCTTTCAGTGGCACCAAGTTTGCCTCGACAATCACATCGATATCCAAGCAGCTTGAGACGACCATCCATCACAGCCGTGACCTCATCTCCATCATCTTAATAGCCACGGAACGCTCCATGTGCTGCTCACTACCCATCTACGCGACATTCTGAGGTTCATCAGACCCCTACAAAAGTTCAATCTCTGCCTCCCCCGTCGTCAGCACTCATGGTGCGCAAGCTCACCAACGCAGTGCAGCCCATATCAAGGGCGTGCCACTGGCTTGTAGCCACTCGCGTCCGTCGTCGGTGGTTTCTCCGGATTGCCTTGATTGTGTGTCTATTCCCTCTCTTCCTGCAATGGTTTCTGGCCTACATGGTAGGGGGCGACGCTCGTTTGCTGCCTCCCGAGCTCTCCAAGGCAAAGAACCTGCTCATCGTCACGGCCCACCCCGACGATGAGTGTTTATTCTTCTCGCCAAGCATATTGGGCGTTTTGGACAGGAACAAGAGCATCAAGGGCGGCTTGGTCGTCATGTCTACAGGTATGGTGATGAACGTATTCCTCGCGCTCATCTACACACGTCGCCTTTTCTTTTACCATGAGCACTACCAGACTTGGCCGTTGAACCCGATGCCATTGGCTGATACGTATCTCTATAGGCAATAACTATGGGCTTGGCGAGACCAGAAAGAAGGAACTTTTGGGTTCTTGCGCGGCACTTGGCATCGACACATCTCGGTGCGTTGCTCTAGACCACCCTGATTTGCAGGATAATCCCAAGGTCTGGTGGGAAGAGGCCAAGATCAAGCCCATATTGAAGGAGTACATTGAGAAGTGGGACATTGATGCCGTAAGCGATGCTTCCGAGGGACCAGAACGGCCATACAGCCAACTGACAATCCTCGAAAACAGATCATCACTTTTGATGAAGGTGGTGTGTCGGGCCACATTAACCACCGAGCCGTCAGCTCTGCGGTCAAGTAAGTGTTTTGCTATCAGCAACTTGCCGAGATATCACAGCTGACTTTTGGCACCCCAGTCAATACGTGGCGGAGAACGAAAAGGCACCAGCATCGTACATGGTTGTCTCGGTGGCGCTTCCCCGGAAGTACACCTTCCTGTTGGATCTGCCGCTGACTGCACTCTCGTTCCTGTGGAGGATTCTCGCCGCCGTCTTCTTCCCGTCGAGCTCAGCGGAGCCCAAGTACAGCACGCGCGCGTTGATAACAAACACGTGGCATCGTTACAGGATGACCAGGCGGGCTTTTGCGAGCCACGGCAGCCAGTATACGTGGGATAGACACTTGTACATGATTATCAGTCGCTATGTCTGGTTCAATGATCTGAGGAGGATAGTCGGGACGGCAACCACGGCTTGATGAAGATGCTTTTTCGGCAGTGTTGCAGAGCGTTGCATACCAAACCAATTAATACTAATTTGTCTGATACATGTTGCGGCCACTAAACGTTGGGTGTTTTGTTCTCACAAGCCAATCTGGCTGGTATATGACTCAGGTACCAGATCCCGCACGTATCCTCTCCCATGCTTCCTGAGCAGCTCCTCAACCTCCTTCCTCGGAAGTGCCTTGGCCTCGAATCCGTTGAATCCCTTCATCGTCTCAGCCTCCGTCATGGAATTCAGAAGCGCCTCCTCGGTGGCCTCGGCGGCGGCAACAAACACCGAGTCAATGAGCATGGATTTCATCGTCTCCACGGTATCCGTCTCCAGCAACGGCGGCAAACTGCTACTCACCCCGTCCCATGACGACGGCGATTCCGGAGTATTTGCGGTGGAAAGGGCCATGAAGAACTCGCCGCTAAAGTTCCGCCCGACCCCGTGGCCGGAAACTTGCGAGAGGCCCATGCCAGCACGCTGGGCTATGCGTCTAAGCTGGTGTGGGAGAAGGGGCACATTCGTGCTACAACCGTGTCAGCAGTCCGTTTCTCCCGTCATGGTGGCCATGGGACTTGCATGATGACAACGAGACAGCCTTGACACAACCGTCAGCATGTACCCTGCTACAAGCACAGGACAGCAACTCACTTCCCTCGGCGGCCTTGCCACTCTCCGGGGCCGTCGGCGCCGCCATCGCCATCTTTCTGGCCTTGAGCATCCTCCCCACGGGCACCCCGTCAATCTGCAGGTCGTCCATGCTGCCATAGTTGTTCTGCACAATGACGCCAACAGTGTACTCGATGTCCCCGTCGCCTTTCAAGACGCGCGAGCTGGTTCCCGTGCCGGCCTTGAAGCCATGGCTCCGCATGGCCGTCCCGCCGCCGTGGTTCCCTTCCAGAACAGCCTCCTGGGTTTCGGCGCTCTTGATGGCCGCCAGGACGTGCTCTTCCTCCACGGCACTTTTGAATATGTTGTTGAGCAGGCCGTCAAAGGTTTCGCCGACGGTAGGAAATCCATAGTACTGCACCTGGTCAAGCAGGTCCGCGATGCCGTCTTGTCGGAGGCGCTGGGCCGTCCACCGCCAGAGGGTGTCGTAGACTTTGCCCACGCTGACGGTATTCGTGAATGCAATCGGCTGTACAATTCGTCAAATCTTCCGACGGGATCACGACCAGGGGAAATGCGAAAATCGTACGCACCGCTCGGGAGAACCCCCATTCGCGGAGTTGGTGCACCCCCGTCCATTCACCAATGCCATTCATGTCGTGCACCGCCCCGTAGCATGGAATGTAAGTCGTCTTGTCGATGCCTCGGGGGAAGATGACCGTCACACCGGTGTGCACGTCCTCGCCCTTGTTGATGTCTACTTGGCCGACACGAACGCCTGCCCGACTTGGTCAGTTTTCGTCTTTGTCTGCCCACGAAAATAACCGCCCGACGGTGTACTCGGTACGCACCGGGGACATCGAGAACAGAATTGCGAGGACCTGTGGGGAAGCGCCCAGGACTATAACCCCAGTCGCGGATCCGGGATGAAGGTTTCTGAGCCACCATCTTGGAGAATGTATTGTCAGAATCTTCTGTAGACTTGCTTTCGTCTTGTTGAGTTTCGAAATGTGCTTATTGTATCGAGTTGGAGAAGCCACCGGCATGCGGGGTAGAAGTGATTTACACGGCATGACGCCAATTTCATGGGTACGAGTCCCGTCGCAAAGCAATGATTACTGCTATCACGAGGCGGTATAATAGGAGAGTATCATTGTCATTCAAGATTAAAGTCGTTGTCATGGCTAGCAGTTCACGATGGGGATTTTGTCCTGGACAATCTTTCGTCAGTGTCCAGCCCGCACTGCCACAATGCTTGATACAGATACCCTTCCCCGGGTTGTTGAACTCGAGCCGTTTATGAACAAGGCGCCGAAATGGAAGAGCTCATGTCGGGCCGGCAAACGGTCGTTTTGTCGTAGTTTGTGGCGAGGGCAAGTATACCATCTAATCCCGGCCAAACGCAATCTCAACAGCCATCGCCCTGCTATAGTATCCGAGACCATCGCGGCCAAACGCAATCGAAATGATCTCTCATGCAAGTTTCCGCATTTATTAGCTTCTTAAAAAGTCCCCATTTGGGTTGGAGTGACCGTTGATGCTCGCACTTGGCCGGTCGATCGTGTACTTCACCACGGAACCCGCGGCCAACACAGCAGCCCACGCAGACCGTATGGATGAGGACACTGCCACCGCAGTGTATCCGAGTGCATGTGATGGCTTGTAAATCGTTTGGTCCTCGGCAAGAGTCCGAGGGGATTGGAAGATTGGACTCATATGTGAGGATTTGCTGGCGTCTTGGCACATGGCGCAGGAGGTGGCTTAGAAATTGGCATTGTTAATACTTTCTTTACAATCGGATAGAAGTATCTCCAGCCTGGCTAGTACAAGAATAGGACTTTCATGTACATATGATTGGGTTTTAACTATGGTATGTATAGTCTATAGAAGAGTGCATTTGCCTATATTAGCATCCTTTCCTTAAAATATTGTACATGTACAAAGAGTGCTTTATTGGACCTCAGCCTTTCTAATTCATGTTCTCCTTCTATTTCTTCATCTACTACTCCCATTTTATGAACTTGGAGTGAAACCCGTATTAGTGGACTCTTACCTCGACCTTTTTTTAAATGTAGTCAAAGTAGAAAGCATGCTGTATTAGATGTTCGCTCTTGTCTACTTTATTTGCCTCTTTTGTCCTTGATATTCCACGCTGATTAGCGTCGCTTCGAGTATCTTTTCTCGGGGCTTTGTGAACCAACTTGGAGATGCTAGGCTCTACCCCTGCACTTTCCTACCAAACATGAGACTTCTAAGAAGCGTCATTGTCGCACAATTACCACGGTGGCTCCTCGAGGCTATCATCCTACTATCAAGGCTAGGTTACAATGGCGAAGGAAATGGAGATGAGCAGAAGGGCCTCAAGCGGCAACCCGACGCATCAAAACGCTATGCTGACCATGTAAAAGAACATGGATTCTTCGTTATTGATGAGGTGACACAGGAGCTCCGTGACCACTGAGGAAATCGGGCCGAATTGTAGAAAGCTCTTGGTGCGGTAATACAGCCGCCTCCGAGCCCAGCTCTGTTTCCCCTCTTCTCCTTCTGCGACTGCATCTCGCGCGCCAATGTCTTTTCGGCGACCAAATCTGGAATGCGCCAGTCCACACGTCCAAGTCGCCTTCAGGTTTATCCTGTTCCATGTACAAACTGAGTTCAATACGCCTAGTCGTTCTTCCTTGGCTCCCGTCGAGGTCGCAGCGAAGTGAGGATTTCCTCTCTCATCAGCCAGGCTACCCACCACAGACTTCCAGGCCCAAAAAGTACACCTACAAAGAGACCGAGACTGGTGATTTTGGCCCAACTGGTTTCTATTAATCCGGCCGTCTTCAGTTCTCGGAACTGGTAGCCCAGCCACGTCAGGGCCGAGCCAAAAACACAAATATAGTCGAATTGGAGAAGTGTGCCCAAGGCGGCGCCAGGGTCTGCTGCGGATTGCCAAAAGTATTTGGGCACGTACACCTCGCTCCACGAGTAATGCGAACTCATGAGGACATACCAATAGGTGCCTACATTGACCATGCCCAGGCAAACTGCCGTCAGTCGTGTAGATTTCAGCCCATTATGCAACTTGACGCGCTTGGACAAGCTCGTGGGCATCATGGGGAGCAGTTGACGCAAAGTCCAGAGCATGCCCGAGAAACCCAGGAACAGAATGGCACCCCATAGCCCGAACAATTGCCAGACCCAGTTCCACCAGTGTCGTGCAGAGAAGTCCGGGCCCAGGAAGGATTCAAAGTGAGGAACATAGAAGGACAAGGCCACGGCAGGCAGCACAGCAAGAGCCGACGAGTCGCGGAGCTCCTCGGGTCCCTTGCTGGCCACCAAGTTGGACAAGGTAGTTGATCCGTGTAGAAAGTAAAAGTACACGGGCAGAAGCAGTCCTGCCGTGGTAAGCTGCGCCAAAAGACTCCCCAATACGGTCCTGCAGTAAAAATGGTCAGCATTCGCCGCCAGCAATAGAGGGCAGGGGAGCATACCAAAGCAGCAATTGGGACCCGTGAGCGCGGCGACACGACTCCAGAAGCAAAGCCGCGTAAATGGAACCAAATTGTGCCAAAAAGTCCAATGCGTGCCAGTAGTAAGGCGAGTCTGGGCGGAACTGAAGCAGGCCAAAGGACGCGACAAGGTCCCCGACAATCTGGTCTAACGAGTCGATGCCTGTGAAGCGGTCGAGTAACGGGACAGTGACGCCATTGGACTGGTAACGCGACGCTTCGCGCATGCGTCTGATTACCGGCGCAATGGTCGAGACGCCCAGGAGGGATGGGACGATGAGAAGCGACCACAGGAGAATTGGCACGGCTTCGAGGCGACGGTTTCCATTTGGAGGCGGAATGGCAACTGGCTTGGGCGCCATTGTGTCGCTGAGTCGATGGAGGTTGTCTGGAGGTATCGCGGCGTGGATGAAGCAGCCAAGTCCAGTCGGGATCAGTCAGGGGTGATTGATGGGCGCTTGTACGACAGAATCAATTGATGCCTCCAGACGCCGACAGCATCGCGCGGCCTCTTTCAGACTCACTCTGGGCGCCATTACCCGGTAAGCATTTCTATCGTTTCGTCATTTCTTGCATTAATAAAAAACCATTGTAGGGGCGAGCAGATTTTTATTTAGATCAATGAGGACACATTTCCTATATAGGGTAGCCAATTGGACCAACCAGCCACGCGTGTGCCTCGTGCATCACGAAGGTTAGGGTTACCTGTCATCATGGCAGAGCAAAGACGGAGACAATAGCGGTCGCACGAGAGAGACCAAATGTCAAACTTGTCCACATTCCCAAGTGATTGCTTCACTGTCTTTTCTGCGACCTTGCTCCGCCGTTTGCTGTTCAATCATGCACACAGCCACTCCATCGTCGTAGTCAGGTGACGTCACACCCAACCTTGGCGTGGAGCTGCAAGCCCGCGTTCCAACATCTGAAATATTGCGCAACTTTCAAGGTCAGACCTTGGCCCAGATCGGGTGACTACATTTTGTACATTGTATACTGCCGCAACATGTCCTGGAAGGATAAGCTCAAGGGCCTCAAGGCCGACTTTGAGAGCATGATCCATCCCAGAGATCAGGCTCAGGATCAGCAACCGCCTCCACCACCGATGGCTTCCAGGCCGCCGCCAGGTCCCAGCCCGAGCTTCCACACTTATTGGGTTCCGAGATTCTACCCGGACACGCCTGTCCATGTGGAATGGGACGCGAAGCTGGGCAACGGGCCTGACGGTTGGGGAAACCAGGAGCTGGAACACTACACCGCTGCTCCCGAGAATTCGTTCCAGTACGATCATCTCACCTCCCCTCTCACCTCACGGAGCTGGACACTTGTGATGAATGATCATGGCTAACCCTTGACGTGTAGCACCCCAAACGGGCAGCTGGTCATTCGAGCTCTGGCAAACAATTCCTCACCCAGCCCCGAGCAGAAATATACCTCGGCCCGCCTGGTGAGCAGGCATACCCTCGAGCGAGACCAAGGTGTCCTCACTGCCGTCATCACGTCCCCCTGCGCAGAGGGCATCTGGCCTGCATTCTGGCTGCTGCCCCAAGAGCCGTTCAGCTGGCCCGTAGATGGAGAAATCGACATTGCAGAGACGTGGAACGGCGACCACGAGAACAGGACATGCCTCCACTGGGGACAGCACCACGAGGCTGACAAGCATCGTGTTCTGGGGACAAAGATCCCCGATATGCATGCTCGACCCGTTCGCTACGACTTTGCATGGCAGCAGCCGGGTGGTCAGCCAGGACAAGGGAGAATGATTTGGTACATTGATGGTAGGCCTGTCATGAAGGCGCCCATACCAGAGGGGACGCGGCCGATGAGGGAAATGACCATCTTGTTGAATGTAGCCATGGGCGGGAATGTGTGTGCCGGGAAGACACCGGCCGACGGCTACTATGACATGGTTGTTTACACCATGTACTTGGCCAGTGAGCTGGAACATGGTGGTTGGGAACGCTTCGAGTCGGACTGGGGAAGTGCGCCATCTGGAAATACCTACTAGCTTTGACGGACAAACAAGACCGCTTTATTCAGGAGATTTAACAGGAGGAGAGCTTCTTTTTTTGTTGTTGATGAGAGTGGTATCCCATGCACAAGAAGCCTACATGAGACAGCATCCCGCAGCGTCTCCGCTCCCCTTGGATGCCTCAATCCACGTTGACTCCCTCGTACGCAAACTGCATCTCGTCGACGTGTAACTCGGGTTCTTGCGCAAACACGGGGAAGAGGCGTAGGTTTCCGAGCCGTAGACTAGTCGTCTCGACGCCCTTGACGAAGAGAGGATCTGGGTCCGGGCCGTAGACCCGTTTCGAGATGTCTATTATTGCCGGTGACAACTTGAGCGTCGGCTCGGAGATGCTTGCCAGCACCTGGGACACATGTCAGCTCTCTCCTAGGCTGGCCGTCTCTGGATTCGTGAGGGATGCTCGCAACGCCTTCATCCCGCTGCCGTAGTCGGCCAAGGCTTGCACGGCGACCTTGCCGCTTCGAGCGCTGGCCATTGCTCCCGTAAGGGCCCTGGCACATAGATGGAGAGCTTTGTTTCGTCCTAGAAACCCGCGGTTGTCGTGACGGTTGGTTGGAACTTGAATCGTTGTTTGCCAGAGCCGACACAGGGGATCGTCAAGCGGGCACATCTGGAGCATGAAGCAGCATGACTGCACACTTGCGTTAGTGTGGCCGATGACTCTCAAAACACATTGTTCCATGCCGTGTCTTGTAGGATCGTGTATCCTGTCGCATGACGAATTTGACCTGTGCAGACCAAGACCAGACCACGTCCACGCATCAACAACGTCGTGTGGTCCATCAAAGCCTGCCATCCGCAGACCAGACTCGTCTGATGCGCTACATCCATTCAATCTTGTCTGGTCGCTTTGATGCCCGCCATACTGCACCTACAGTCCCCTTCTAGCCCCCCGGTCGTCGGCACCAGCCAGGACCGGCCAAGATCCGTCGCCTTGGATCTTATCCCAGACCGAGCCAAAAGTTGGCGAGTGTTGCACACATCCGTCTCAGATGCTGATGACGACACTGTAGTGCCGCACAACAATGGCTTCGTCTGCACAGTGCTTCGTGCCTGGCAGCAAGATCAACACCTCGAGCTACGGCCCGACGACGTGTGGCTTTCTGTGCTGACGCAGTTCAGCTTCTATCTAAACGGCGAGAATCGTTCTGAAGCCCTGCGTGACCGCTTCGTCAACCACGCGGGGCGCCGACGCCTTGAGATTGCCTATCCGCATTGCCAGACAGTGGAACAAGTCGATGTGCCTGCCATGACGCAGCGATTCGTCGACATGATTCGCGAGCATCTGGTCGATGATACTTTGGCCGACTGGCTACTCCCCGTCTTCAGTACCACGCTGCCCAGGGACAAAACTGTAGCCGCAGCCGCCTTCCTCGGCACCATGAGCGAATACTTTGGCTACGCTGCTATTTTGGGTTGCAGCTTTCCTTCCGTCACACTGCACGGCGAGCGTGAGGACTGGGTGGACCTGCTGGGGCGCATGGCCCGGCTCGCCGAGTTTGATACTGCTGGCGACCACATGGACAACGAGAGCAATGGGGCTGATTCGGAGTCCCGGTGCCGTCCCATGGTGCAGTGGTCTCGTGCCCTCACCGTCGTCGTCGAGTTCATGGTCGCTAGCTTCGACCGGCCGAACGACGAGCGTGTACACGACTTTTGGAGACGAGCCTGCCACTCAGTCGGCAGTGAAGCTTCTGGTGAGCCCAGCACCATGTCCGGCTGGCTGACGGCCTTTTGCTGGTGGCGCGCCGACGGCGCCGCCCAAAGGGCGTACAGCGACTCGGAGCTCGCTGAGCTGGAGCAACTGCGAGGCCATGGCCCGAGACTCAAGCTCGGCGGTGTCGAATTCCCCATTATTAACCAGGAAGAGATTCCATCTGCGTATACTGAGGCCAGCATAACCTTCCACCTCGCGGATGGGAAGAAGCTGGCTACCGTACTCACCGCAGGATCCAAGGGCGCCAGGTTGCTGGACAAGCAAGGCAGCGCCGTGCAACTCTTTTCCTGCTGGTGGCTGTTGACGCATGAGAAGAAAGGTCTTTGGCGAATTTCTCAACGGGAACCACTGGTAGTAAAACGAAAAGGTGCCAGGGCCGGAGACAAAAGACCCTGAGAAACGGTAAGCGTACAACCAAGCCAACAGCGGAAGATTACCTTGGATGAGGAGTAGTATAAAAAGCAAGAAGTATAATAATTATAGCGGGTAAAGATATTAGTGGTATCTTGACTCGGCGATGGAAAATAGTGAATAAACAGGAACATGAGGCGCATTCGGGTTTCCCATGAATAACTCTTTGTGAACTGCAAAGCGTTACTATTCATTGCTCTTGGAGATCGTCTTCCTCCGTAAGGACTGGCCAGGGCCTGGTTCAACGGCACGCCCATTGTACGAGGACAAATTTCTGCTTGGCTGGCGTGAACTTGATCTAGGCCATTAACCTGGAATGCCATTACAGTAACTCATAAGACCTGGTTTCATTCAGGTACAACTGTGGTGCTGTCTTAATTCTACTGCCTCCCGTTGCACCGTTGAGAAACAGCGCAGCAGTCAAGCGCCTCAAACCCCGAGCACCAATTACCATATTGCTTTGACTCTGCTCGCAAAACGGGTAGCAGTAGCACGCTGCAACGTATCATTAAGCCATCGGCTTCTGAGACAACCCGAAATTATTTACGCCCCGAGCCCATGTGGTCGCTTACCATGTAACAAGCACATTGGTTTCCGCGAGCGAGGAGCAAAGTAGACTGGAGCGATTGATGGGAATAAAGTCGCCAACGAGCAGGCAATTTAACTTGACTCTATGATGAATTGCCTTGCGAGTCACAATCGCGTGGATACAGGCGCCAAGCAGACTCCATGTGAGCCTCGAGCTCGGACAACGCAGCCAGCCAAAATGCTTCGCCCCATGAAAAGAATGCCCACATATTTGCGCAAATAAAAATGAAACTTCATCATCTTATATAGTGGTTGCATATACATATCTTCTTTGACGAAAAATCCATCTAATTATCATGTGTGCCATGGGTTATCAGCAATGGCGTGCAAAGGAACGCTCAGCGTTCCTTTTGTCGCGACGTTGAATCCGAGTTTAGAAAGACGTGAGACAAAGGTTTCACGAACACGCCTAGGACAGATTATTATAGAATGCCCACCCCGAGTGACATGGAAAGGAGTGTTTACAACCATGGATCACAAATTCCGTCACACTCGGGCATGGTGAATGGTAATTTTCTGATGGAAGTCGGGCAGCTTCTATTTGCTTTATATTTGCGCCTAGTGATTTCCAGACCCTGTAGTATCATTTGCGTTGACGAGCCGAGCCCGATTGTTCATTTTATACAATGCTATCAGTCGCCTTTCTTGCCGCCGTGATCATGGCATTCTCATCCGCCGTCGACTCGGCTGCACCTCGCGTGTAAGTGTTTCGTACAGCCCCCAAGTCGCGCTCTCTTGGAAAATTACCTGTTGCCAACTGACATTAGCAAGACGCCCATGGAAAAGCGCGGCCTTGATTGCGACACGCTGGTATACGGCCTCACCGAAAAAGACTGTGAGCACATGTCAAGTATTGGCATGGCGGCCCAAGGGCTAAACGCTGAGTCCCAGTCCGAGGCCAACATCTGGATAGGTGACGATGGCCCCAACACGATTACTTTCACCAACGTGGGCGACGAGCCCGTGACGGTTATTGTTTGGCACTTCCCTATAGGCGACTACGAAGCCAGCTTCGTGCAACAACGGACACCCGAGGTCTCGTACTCGCTGCCAGAACAGGGCGACCAGGTGACTGTGTCCATGGAGAATGGCGTATCTGGCGGCTGGTCTGCTCTCGTTGACCACGAGACTGGGCTTACTCCATACGGCCAAATCGACAACACCTGGGGCGAGTTTACAAGTGGGCGCCATGCCACGGTCAACATATCTCGCGAGGTCAACATGTCGGGGTCTCCCATGAGTGCTTACACCGAGGGAGGGTGCATAACCGACATGGATACGTGTGTATTTCTTTGTAAGTACGGCGACACGTGCTGGGAGTCGGGCTCCTATGTGCTTGAGGAATGCGAGGCGGGCAGCCAGCCGGGAGCCAATTTTGGACTGAATGGCAGGGGTGATCCCGAAGGTGGTTGTCAGGGATGGGAGAATGGCGGGCATGTCGACGTTGATTTGGGATAGATGGCTCAAGTGCCCGGTACTCCGTACGCAGGCCGGTTCTCAGCACGCCCTGTTTGTACATGAGCCGTGGCTCAAAGTCTTGTTTGGTACATAGTGACGAATTTGGACAAGAGGTAGTAAAGTACATTATTCAGGGGGCACGTGTACAGTGCCGTTTGTATTTCCAAAGCCATCAGTAGCTGGAAAACCACAAGTTCATATCTATCTGTTGATTCTGCATGTCCCAGCACGACGAAAGACTGTCAATCGTGTCTGGAAACAACAAGTCGTCGATGGAGCTGTTTTGGCTGCCGCTCTGCGAAAGGGGACTGCGTTGAGAGCTGCTGACGCCCGAGGACGTATCGCTCGGCAAGACGACGCTTCGTGGTACGGCAGACGCCCCCAGGCCCAGCACCTCACGGGCAATGGCTTGTATTTCCTTGACGGTCCTGGCTCCCTGCGGCCAAACCTCGCCCAGGGATTTGAGACAGCCGATGGTCAGCCGGATCTGCTCGCGGGCAATCGACAGCTTGGCGCCGGTGAAGAGGAATTTGCAGGCCGACAGGAACGGAATCGTCCCCGTGGTCACCATGCACAGCGTGAATGGGCTGTGGCAAAACGGGCGCTTGGGGAGCGTCATGATCCTGACCTGGGCTTCAATAGACGCCAGACATCTCATTGTGTGAATGGCTGTCGTGTCGCTGACTGAATGGGACTCTGGCGGGCACACGAAGCAACTTGAGATCTTCTCCAGCGGATCGAATAGCAGGTTCGAGTAAGGGCGGTGAAGTCCTACCATGTAACTTTGAAGAGAGGGAACAAGTGTTAGCCAAGTCCAAATGCAAGTTGAGCGCAAAGGGAGCCGTCGGGAGACGGGATGCATACGCATGGATACTCATGTGGGCATAAAAGAGCAACTCGTCCATCTCGCCGGTCTTGGACATCAGAGGCCTCTTGCACTCTGGCAATAGCAGCAACCACCCGTCTATCATGGCATCCACTGCCTCTACAAGCTCAATTGGAGGCGAGGTTTTCCTGTCCGGCGGTGTTGCCGCCATTATTTGAGCGACACCTCTCGTTGCACCTATGAGATATGCGAATGATGAATAGACATGGTTGTCTGAGGCAAACTCTCTCGAATCAAAATCGGCGAGTGAGTCCGGGGTTGGGATTACCTATGAAGCGTTAGTCTGTAGACTCTGATAGACAGCCATGTGCAACGGATTCAAGGCCACGTACTCCCGCGTTGTATTCTTGTTCCTCACATGGTAAATCCGCCGTCGCCGGAATGTCTCTGGTACGAAATTCCGTGTCGCGTCTGATGGCTGCATAGTGCGAATCCACAATGTATAGTTGCCACCAGGTTCTCCTCCAGCTCTCTGCTAAAACAGCATCCCCGTCGCTGTGCGCGTCGGCGAATTCCTGGCGAGACATTCCCAATAGTGTCGCAGCATCTATGGCATCATCAAGGTGTGTTTGAGACTGAGGTCGGTCACTGGACCAGAATAAAACGATGGAGTAGAGGAGCTGCGCCTGGCATAAAAAGGGGCATGGCGATGAAGCAGCTCTTGCGTCGGCAATGTCGCTGGCTGCCTTTGCGGCTAGTTGACCGCTTTGATCTGAACGAGCATACAGTGATCCGATGTAGCGAATCCCCGAAACCACAGGTTTGATTCTTTCCGACTTGGTGGCATCTCTTGAGTAGACTTGTAGGCGATGCCGTGGGAGGACCAAGGGATGAAAGGTGTGAAAGCACTTGTAGTACAAGTCTATGAAGGGGTCAGATTCGAGGTCCGAATCAAACAAGGTCGAAGCATCAACCAGGTTTGCGCGCGGGGAGTCCTGACAAGAGGCATCGAAGAAGGAAGCACTCGCGTCAGGGAAACACTCTGGAAAGACAGGTATCGATGAGCCTGAACCTAGAGGAAGAGGTTGCTGCAGATCTGCTGCGACTCTGCCCGGGTCATGCTGCGGGCTCGTTGACGACTGCTTTGCCAACCGCTCTCTCCTGGCAGCCAAGGCGGCTCTGTCGAGGCCTCCCCGTCGTGACTTTGCGTAGTTGCATTCCTTGCCGTCTTCTTCGCATCGCTTGCAAATGGGTTTTGTGGCATCACAACGAATATGTCGTGTCCGGCATGGGAGGCAGGCCACCGAAACCCGCGACGCTCCGACCTTTGCGGTCGCCGACTTGGCTTCGGGCTGCTGCTGCCCACTGGGTGTCATCCTTGCTACTTGGTGCTGCTGGCTTTACCGGTAGCCGGAACATGGCGTGCCAATTTCTCGCAAAGGTCGTCTCTTGGTTGGCAAAGACGGAGGAGACGTGGAGGGCTAAGTGTGGTGCGGCAGGTCGAAAGCGGGTATCCGGGTATTCGATCAGCGGAGCGGGAACCCGTTTAACCATTTGATGGCATTTTATGGAGTCTGGTTGGTGCAACCTGGTGGCTTTGGGCTTGTGTCGTTTGCAACTCTAGCATGAGCGGCTGAGACGGGAAACCAACTAGTAGTCAATACATGTATTGTCAGCACAAAGACACGACATGGACCCACCAAAGCCACTATCCCTTTGAATGTGCGCAGGTCCAATTGGGGTAGCGGGCCAGGGTTCCGGCTAATGATAAATGCTGATAAAAAAGATACATAAATATACTAGGAAGTTATATAGGAAACCAGGTACCTCATTTTTTAAGATATAAATAAATACAAAATATTATCAGCTATTTACCTGTATCAGAGAGTATCTTCATGTATCATAAAGAAGTGGGTCAAATACATCAATTGGACCTGCGCACATTCAAAGGGATAACCTACTTCAGAGTTCCATGTTCAGCTTAGAAGTCTGGTGTGACTGCCGAGGTGGTTCCGGGTGAGCCTTTGCGACGGGAATCCGCGTCGTGGATATCACGTTGGTGTGTCTTGACCAAATCCTCGACCACGAGGTTGGCAAAACGCAGAATTGGCCACCACCGGGTGAATGGATATCCATCAACTGAACAACGTGCCAAGGGACGTTGCGCTTCGGCTGTTTCGGAAGTCGCCTCATAAAGTCGAGTTGAGTGCATGGGATCCAACATGTATATAAACAGAGGCCACGTCCAAGTCAAGCAAATGAACAAGCATACGCAGAGAAATCTACCCGCCCTCGTTCGAGATACCTCTTTGACCAAAGACCAGCCACCGTCCCCGTCACCCTTCTTTCACAGCCATGTCGCAAAGAATTGTCATCATAGGCGCCGGCTTCGCTGGCATGTACAGCGCCCTCGCCGCCCGGCGACTGATTTCCCAGAATGGCAGAGACCAAGACATTGAAACCGTCGTCATCGCACCCGAGCCAACACTTGCGGTTCGGCCCCGACTTTACGAAGCAAATCCCGCCACCATGGCAGCGCCTCTTGGAGATCTCTTCACAGCGACTGGGGTGAAGTTTATTCAGGGTGTCGCAAAGACCATCGACACCAAGATGCGACAGGTTGGAGTAGTAAACACGGGAGGAGAAGCAGCCGTAGTAGATTACGACCGCCTCATTTTGGCTGCGGGAAGTCAACTGAGGGTTCCCAGTGTCGACGGGTTGAAGCAACACTCGTTCAATGTGGACCAGCTACACTCGGCAATCGCACTGGACCAACATCTTCACAGTCTACCACGGGCCCCAGATTGCCCTGCTCGCAACACTGTCATTGTGTGTGGTGGCGGCTTCACGGGCATCGAGTTGGCAGCAGAACTGCCCGCTCGACTTCGTTCCATATTGGGCCAGGACACAGAGACCAGAGTCATAGTCGTCGAACGAAACCCAACTATTGGCCCAGGCCTAGGGCCGAGCCCGCGACCCGAGATTCAGAAAGCACTGGACGGCTATGGCGTGGAACTGAAACTCGGTGTTGCTGTCACGTCTGTCGATGCCGGCGGTGTCGTAACCTCGACGGGCGAGAGGATCGAGGCCAGTACTGTGGTTTGGACTGGTGGCATGGTGGCAACCGGCTTGACACAACAAATTCCGGGGAAGAAGGACGGACTGGGCCGCCTCATGGTTGATGAGAACCTCCGCGTCGCGCAAACAAAGCATGTCTTTGCGACTGGAGATGCTGCTTGCGCCGTAACCGACGAGGACGGCCACACGGCCATGATGAGTTGCCAACATGCCCTTGTGCTTGGCCGTTCGTCGGGCCACAACGCCGCCGCCGATCTTCTTGGTCTTCCCACCCGTCCGTATAGCCAGCCGGATTACGGCACTTGCCTTGACCTCGGGCCCAATGGAGCAGTGGTGACCGCCGGTTGGGATCGTCAGGTCGTCTTCACGGGCAGCCAGGCCAAGTCGGTCAAGCAGTTCATTAACACGACTCTCATCTATCCCCCTCCAGCAGATGCAAAAGAGGCCTTTGCAGTTGCGGATCCGGATTACAAGTTGCCCAATTTGGAACCGCCACCTGTGCCGGTTGCTGTCAAGGTATGAAGCGTTGGTGCACGTGGCATGGGGACCAGAGTAGTCTAGATTGTCCTCAAGATTTAATTGCTCTCATATAAATACACCTTTCCCAAGCCTTGATGTGTCGCTAGAATGATGATGTACATTGTCCCGCCGCTGATCTCGACATCTACAAACGCTCAAAACCCAACGTCAATGTTGTAGCCATCAGGGAGCTTTTGGGAAGAAAACTTGACTCTGCCCACGCACTGGCCATACTCGTACGGCCTGCCCATGGTACCATTTCCAACACCAGGCGTGTTAGACCAGGGGTCATACATGGTGACCTCGGTCTTGGGTAATTGTGAACAATCAGGGCCACCGACGTTCCAAGGGTAGTATTCCACGAAACCGACCTGACGGGGCTGAATGCCGCCGGCTCCGTACGGCAAGGTGTAGGTTCCGACGCGAGTCCGGTTTCCAGTGACGGTGTTCACCACGGTCCCAGTCCAAGTGGTGCCATGGTTATTCTCAATAACCAAGAGGTAGGTGTGGCTGTAATCGCCGGTAACCTGGACCGAGCAGCTCACACCGGGGCCGCCATCAGCACCATCGTGGCAGTTTTCATCGTTGATGTCGGCAGTAGTGCCTTCCTGGAAGGACGAAAAAACGGCGTGTACGATGCTTTTCCCGTTGTCGTCGGGTCGGTTCTGGATGCCGCAGTAACCAACATCTGGGACATTATGAAAGTTGAATTGCTGGGCGAAATAATAACCAGAGTCGTGAGAGGCTCCAGCCATGTTAAATGGGAAAGTGATGTCTCTTAACCCATCACTTGACCCGTCCCAGGGTCTGCCAGGAAAAGACCAGTCGTTGCCCACAAGGGCGAGGCCAAGCTGGGGGGCGAAAGCGGCGACGGTGGTCAACGAGCACTTCATTTTGGAGTCACTGACGAGTCACAGTTGTCATGTAGAGAATGTGGTTGAATGAAAAGTTCAGACGAAAACGAGAATCGTCTTCGCATGGCCCATCTGACCTTTAATACTTGCTTCTGCTAAACCTCCCCGCGCCGCCAGGCTCATCGGCCCATCGCCATTGAGATCAATGTACCCGCTGTTACAGAAGCTCGGGATCTCGTACGGCTTCATGGCACAAGAAGAGAAGCGCATTTTCTTTGCCTGAAACGCTGCGTGGATATCCTCATTTAAAATGCCGCACAAGGTACGGAGTCCTCGTGGCGGAGTCGTTGACTTGCACTATCGCGTACGTTTCATATCGAATGGAAGAAAGGGTGCATATCCCCGATTAGTATCTACAGTACAATTCAATGGCCGACAAGCTCCTTTTGGAAGGTCACCCCTGATTGCCAAGCGGGTAATGTTCAAACTAGGCCGTCATTAATACGAGTAAATGGGTTCGTCCCACATGGCAGGGAGTTCATGGTGAGACCAGCTCAACCGCTCCATGCATGGGCCCCCCGGGCAGACCATGGTTTGCAAGCTGTCCTGGAATCAAACCACTGATTTGCCCGCTGTGACTACCCTTGGCGTAATCAGTTAGATATCGCCGTCTTCTTCCCGTAATTTCGGACAACCATGAAACGAGTTGACGCTACCGAGATTGGGCGAATGAAGTGTAACAAGTTCAACTGCGGGCCAATCAATTACTGAGAAACACAGAAGCAACTACAAAGGCTAGGCTAGGTATCTTTAAAACGACCAACTTCAAGACCTCAAAGAAACACGGGGCCTCCTCGCCTATGTCACTCAAGACCATGAGAGGGCGCTGGAAAATGCAGACAAGAATAATTCGGTCCCTACGAAGTTTGTCTGTCTTGGCGTCTGGCTCCGATTAAAGTTTGTTCAAAGCAAACTTCATTCTCGTCTTACTCATATGACAAAGTCTATATGCTTCAAATATCTTGTGTATTTCTCACTTCGCTCAAACCCCCGTCGCGCCTCCACCACATCTCGTGGTCGCTGCGCGAAGAATTCAATTTCTTTTTCCCTGGCTTGCGACTCCTTCCCCAAGATGTCACTTCTGAAAGAGTCTAGAACAGTATGCAACCCCCCCCCCCCCCCCCCCCGGGCTAACGAACCAGGTGGGCTTTGCGGAACGCGTTTGACGTGTGGTTAGCCACTCTCTTGAACATTTTCTTTTGAAGCAGAGTGCATACGCTGTTGTGCTTACTCTTCTCTTCCAGCAGGGTAACAAAATGTTTGCATAACTTATCCCTGGCAAGTTGTAAATGTATATACCCATGGATGGCTGAGAGAGCAGGCTTCTCGGAATGGTACTAGCAAACTCTCAGTCGATTATTCCTTGCCATGATATGGCCGAACAACAACTTGACGAAGGACTCCTCTTGCCCGAGTAACGTTTTGAAGATTGGACACACAACCCCGGACGGAGCATCACCAGTAATCATGCGCTACATGTAGCTGTCGATAAGCTCCTGGAGTGATTAAGTGGTGTGTGGCGGCATCTGCAAAAATTGTTTACGTTACTAAAAACCTTGCATCAACAGCAACAGCACCAGCAACAGCAATACCAGCAGCAACACCAGCAGCAGCAACATCAACATCAACAAGTCCGATGTAAGTCATTTGTACCTACCACTACTCTTGATCCCTCCCTATTCCCCGGCAGACAGGCACTGACACAAGCAATCCTTGATCCTAGGTCCCGCCCCCTCTCCCCCCGCGTAAAGAGGCTGATCCTCTTCAAAAGAGGTTTTGATATCCTCCTCCGGGAGGCGGACTAGGATTCCGCGGCCGAAGCGCGCGCGGCCGCCGCGTCCCTCGAAGGGTGGCGCCGCGCCACCCATACCCAAATCGACGTCTGGCGGGCGCACCAACGCGCGGACAAGGCCGCCGCCGGGCCTGGTTGTTGGTTGCCCAGTATTTTTTATAACTGATAGGTCCATACATTTCTTTGTTTCAATCATGCCATGTCTCTAGCCGCGGCTTATCTGTGTGGATATCGGTTATTTCGCCGAATTTGGTTCGTAGTCATGCAGACTAATACAGAGCTCTCAGTAGAGGCTCTCGTTACGGATAGCAGGTCTAATAGGAACGCGAACTAGCCACTTTGAGACAGCTATTTGTGAAACTACGTCGGCATTGCACATGTGACCTCGCTTTTGGTGAGGATGTAACACCAGCGCTGGCTCAAGCCTGCGATGGAGAATTACTCGGCGGGCTTACTCTTTTTGCTAGGTGCGCTTATCCCCTACTACCTAGCTAAGGCCAGGTAATTACTATATACAAGCTTTTCTTTTAAATACTTAATAGCTTATAAAAATATAGTATATATTATTTTATCTTAAAGTATATACTAATATATTATTTTATTTTAAAGTATATATTAATATATTTTTTTATCTTAAAGTATATAATAATATATTATAATATAAAGCCTATTACTTAGGCATCTCTTAGGGCGTAAGCCCACCTAGCAAAGAGCAAGCCAGCCGAGCAATTTACCTTTAATATAACCGAAGGCTCTGGTTATTTCCGGATAAGCCCTGCTGGGCGTCGAGTGTCAGGGTTCCTTCTACTACTGGGAAGAACTTCGCTCTACGATACGTCTGATAATTGATTAGATAACCGCGTAGCAATTGAGTAAGAGATTTCCTGTGAAGAGGTAATGACAGACTGTTGAATTACTATATAAAGGAGTCATCTTGTAAGAAAATTAAACATCTCAGTGTTCTGCTGCTTTATAAGCAGCAGTAAGCTAATTCCCATTGCGTCTTAATAATAGCTTCCTGTCCTCGCTTGAAACGAGCGACGTAATCTTGATAAAACCGGTCCCAGCGGATCTGCAATAGCAAGCCACTGATAAGATTGTCAGAGATTGTAGGAAGTATCGACGACATGTTGTTCTAGACCGTGACTGTAAATCCGTCGCATAGGTTCGTAGGGGTAGATTCGCAAATCCCTTCGTCTGTAAGGACGCTGAAGCTAGTGCAATCTCCGAACCAGTTTGAACACTCGAAGCGCAACTTGAACTTGATCATTTTGCTCGCATCAGCCGGATCTGTTTCTTTCCAACCTGCGACGCATCGAGTCTTGGAGCCGATTGGGTCGTTGGAAGAAATCCAGCACCGACAGCTGACATCCGAAATGGGCTGAAAGTCGCTGCCGGGGGGCGCTTGATAGAGACCGAGAGGTCTAGCTGAGCATCGGCCAACAGGCGTGCCTTCTGTGAATGAATGTGGTTTGGACCAAGTCCCGTCGACATAAAGCTCGTTGCCACGTCCACCTCCCATAGCGTAGTATTTGGCATGCGACTGCCAATTGGAGTCACGCTTAACCACATCATTATTGTCCTCGACTTGAATAAATAGACTATTAGAAAGGATCGGGACTTGTGAGATTCTCGCCTCATTGGCGTCATGCTTACCTGCGGGTGCGGCCGTTGCTCCAACAGCAAGCAAGCCTGCCAGAATCATCTTTTGGAACGTGAATTGCATGATGAATGAGGGATCGAGAGTGTAGGCTCAAGAGGGAGGTCAAGTGTAAGTATGTGGCAAGATTGGATTGAACTTTGATGTTGTCACTGGTTGAGGTGAGAAATCGACAACGACGGCGGAAGGTCAGTCAATATATATGTATTCTGCTCCTATGGTACTGACCCGTAACCTCGGCTGGAACACCGGCTTGAGAGATAGGCAGTCAATAAGCAGGGTTACTCTTTGGCTGCGCGGCCCCTACACTTACACAGTGTGATGGGATGAGCTATTGACTTGGCTTGGTCGCTCGTCTCCGTCCCGAGTTCCGACCTCGCAGGCAGACGTTCCGCACAGTAAAGAAACCTCCTTGGCAACAAAGAAGTGCCTGAGTCGGAATTCGTCTCTGAGTCCTCGTGAAAAGGGCTCGATTCAATAGTAATCTCGTATTGGGCTTCACGATCTGTTGGGCCTTTTCCGTGTAACAGTCCTTGACTACTTGCTCATGAGACAGACTTGTGCTTCTGTACTTTGCATGACCGTCGTCGTGAACTAGTACGTATTATACACAGAAAGCCACCAGTGTCTCCTTGTCCGGCTGCCCATAAAAAAATGTCGCAGACTTACAGCCCGGTTTGCGCGTTGTAATGCATATTGTAGGCTCGGCACATCAGTTTCCTGCATTCAATTCTGACAGTCAGAACGAGTGAATGAGCGCAATCCACGTGCTTGTTATAAACCAATATACAGTATATGATTGTATAGCAACCCTGGGGGATTGTTTGTATGTAGCCGCCCGGTTACGGCTGTACATGCGACCTAACCGCAACGATGCCGATCCTGTGTCTCGGCATTATGCAAATGCTGTGTAGACCAATTGCGGCAGTGACACCAGCAGATAGTCCTATATTAACTCGTGATTTTAACTTCAACTATTACCAATAAATAAACTCACTAATGTCTTGTCACTAAGCGAAACATGTGCCCAAGCTTCGCATTTGCACCCTCCCCGGTTCGTCCCATTTCCGACTGTACCATCCATGTCTAGTGTATTATGCAGTAATGCGCAGACTTGGTGGCCAAGACACATTCTTGTTTCTTTGGACCCGGAGCCTACCATGGCTGAGAGCCCTTGGCGACCCAACTAGCCATCCTATTTGTGGACGGCTCGTATTGGGAACTACTATGTCTGTCTTGACTTGACCTTCCACATTTCGATCCCCAACTTGCCAAGGCTTCGGCTATACCAGACTCCTTCAGCGCGTCTGGGGATTGGGATCCGCGCACTCGGTAGTTGCGCCCACAGTCCACCCCCTGGCTGTTAGACGTCAACTGGTGGAGACAAGCCCTTTTTAATCCATCCCTTATTGCCTTGGCTAAGGCAGGGTAGCTTGAGTTATTATTTACTATCGGACGGTGGCTAGCCGAAACCAGATTCGGATAAAGGAAGTTTTTAATGTATAAACAGATAGCTATAAACTCTGGGCAAATTTCTTTTTAAGAAGCTTAATAAATAATAGCCTCACAACATGACACCAGCATGTCTACTAGGCAGTGAATAAAGAAGGTCAGCAAAAAAGGCAAGACAGTTGGCCATAATAATATCTGAATAACAGGTAGCAATAGTATTCTAAAACTATTAAAACACCTGATGTTTCTGCTATCTGCCGAAGTATAAGAGAGACACAAGGATAAAAAATTATCAGGGAGGCTTAGTTCATAATAAACCTTATAATATGACAGTTAGGACATGCGGCTAAACTCGAGACCCACAAAGCGAGACAGCCTTGCATCGTCATAGCCGGCAGCTTCACCCAATAATTTAGGCTCTTATTTGCCCTCGACCGACTAAGACTTACGGGCGTTACAACCGCAGCTCTTGCCGGCCGGTTGCTTTTTGACCGGCCCTTGGACGACTGTACCGCCGATTGTATTCTCTCGATACCAGTTTTCTTTCGGATCGCCTAGACACTCCCCGACTGTCATTGCTAAACCGATATTAGTATAGATTTAACTCTTATATAGGGCGGGATATATATAGGACGTGTGCGTACATTTTCTTCCGCTTTTCTGCAAGAAAGGGATAACATTGGGTATTAACTGGTTGACTGTCGTGTTGTGTACATCGTGCATTAGGGAAATAGATCCATTGACAAATAATTCCTGGAAGTTTTTAAACGACTCGTCATTAGTCTCGGGCTTCGTGTTCTCAAAGTCCTTGGTATCGATATCGGCGTTAATAACGTGGTACTGCATTTCTCCCAAAATTCTCAGGACTTCATCTGAGGTGTGGAAAAATGGCGGTCGCATATATGTCGGCGTCTTCCCGATAAGTTTCTTTACTTCGGCATCAAGTAATGTCATCTCTGTCCTTATTTCTGCCTCGCTAATATTTGTCAAGTCCGGATGCCGAAACCTACAAGCTTTTTAATACCTCCTGTCTATATATAGAGGCCACCCTGGGGTTGCCATAGCAAGCGTAATACATACGTATGTGAACCAATCTGATGCCCTTCGCTTAACATTCGCTGCACCTCTGTTTTTCTATCCGATATTTTGCCAAAGTTGTCGCCGTTAACAAAGAAAGTAGCCTTCATGTTGGCATTTTTCAATGAGTCAAGGAGCGTCGTGGTGAACTGGAAAGGCCCGTCGTCAAAAGAAAGGGCAAAAGAGTTTTTCGTAGTACAGCTTGTAATAATTTTGCCAAAGGGAATTTGTGTGGCTGACCCTAGCTTTTGTCCGGAACAGTTAGTCGCGGCCTGCGCGACAGCTGCTACCATGTGGAGCAAAGCAGTAAAAAGCAAGGAATTCAGCATCTTATAATAGTTGAGCGGTTTTAGTAAAGGCTTCCAGCGCTGTTCTTTGTATTGAGTTATTGTTCTGGGCTTGAATGCCGAAGCACGATATCTTATATATCTCTTAAACTGTATATACCTGATACCCCCCGCTAGGTAGTCCCTCCCAGCTCTATTGTAGCGGGACACCAACTCTAATTTGTCATTGGTAGATCCGAGATTCCGGCAAAGCAGACTGGGACTACCCCTTTATAAAATGGGAGTTAAAACGTGCCAAGTCTCTAGACGTGTTATGCGATAAGAATACAGCTATTATACTTGCTTTAATACCGTTAAAAGTTGAATCCCTTTATAATGCGGGAGTTGAAACGTGCTAGGTTTCTAGACGTGTTATATAATAAGGATACAGCTATTATACTTATTTTAATGCTGTTAAAAGTCATGCCCCTTTATAATACGAGAGTTAAAACGCGCTAGGTCTCTAGATGTGTCATGCAATAAGGATGAGGTTATTATACTTGTTTTAATGCTGTTAACAGTCATGACTCTTTATAATACAAGAGCTGAAACGCGCTAGAACTCTAGGCGTGTCATACAATAAGGATACGGCTATTACACCTGTCTTAATGCCGTTAAAAGTCAGCCACAGCGCAGAATAGGCCGTTTGAGATTAAGTAATAAGGGAAGCACGGTTTGAGGTCAAGTTGGCAGTCCCCTGTATCGGTTTGGAGCTACGCATAACATTAAGCATATTCGTAATCTATTAGTAGATCAGGCAGTTTCAAATGTTATCTGGCACTAGCTCCACATTCCTAGCATTTGACCCAACAGTCTGGTAGCTGTAACTGCTCAGGCTACACTTGACTTGCCCGCGCTAGCAGCCAGGGTGCCAGCGGCAGTGCAAGCCGGGCTATCTTCAGGCTCGGCTCGTTACGCTTCTGAGCCGTTAACAGGCAATTTCACGTTAGCAGAAGCTGCTGCGAGCCAGGGGTTCTTCGGAAGCTCTGACTCGAGCTATTGTCGGAATATCAGGAAACCGATCAGCCCGTCTCATCTCAGCCTATTTGTGCTTGAATTGCAGCCGGCGATGTACAAAGCATAAGATTTCCCCTTACCGGCGTTGGAAGTGCTAGGAGCTGAGCGCGGTGGGGCTCGGCTTGCACTCTCGCCTTCGGCCGCGGCCTGCCGGCCGGGACCTATTGACAAGTGAGATAAACGATGCGTCGGGCCCAGGAGCCCAGGAGCTCAAGACCTTTTTTTTTTTCGCTCTCTCTTCTCCTTTTTCTCAAATATTTCGATACTCGTAATAGTTGCCTAGACAGTTGTTAATATACTTAGCTCGGACCGTTACAGTCTTTGCATTACCATCTATTGGCATCTACACTTCTGAGACTACTTTTTGTTTTCCCGCTAAATAGTCATAATAGCCGACGCAGTGATGACCAGCAATTACACCAAGCCCTGCGATTTCAGTCTACAGAGATGATATCCCACACTAGTACGCACGTAAGGACTGCGGACTGCCTTTGGTAATGCGCAAAAGAGAGGAAGCGCATCCCGAATGTGAATCCTCGTCGTTATCGTCCCCAGCCGTCGAGTTTTCTGGCATGACCAACCCTGGGCCTCCACCAAGTTGGACCGCCGCCGCCACGCGGCACTCCGTACTGCACAGCATTGAATGCCCAGCCTTAATCTTCAGATACGACTCGGGGTTCATTTTATTAGAAGAATGACTGGCTGTCAGCATGAAGGGTCCCTTGAAATAGAGAACAAGTGCCACCTAAGTAGTATAATGCGAGTCTATTCGCACTGTAGGTTGCCCTTCAGCTGCTTTCGGAGTTTTGCCGCAGTCTAGCCATAAACAAGCGCCCCAGGTTTATGGACGCCGAGTCCTTCGCAAGCTCTTCCAAAACACGTCACATTGATTCAATTCTCTGCGAAACGACATCAAGACTCACACTCACCAGCCCAGCAGATGGCGCCCCTTTCAATATTGCGCCCGGGATTGCGAGCAAACCATGAGCAAAGTACAACATTTCAACGATGGAATAATACAACATTCGGTGCACCGCCAGCGCGATCAGTTCGTCAATCAACTACGAAGCCGCGAGAAGGACATTCTCAAACTCGCATCGACGCAATGCGGGAAGCCGTCGGCCCGCTTCTTTCAATCGGCTGCTCTTGGTGATTACTATGCTCGGGGAAGCTACAACGTCTCATTCTTTATCCGGTTCGCCGACGGGGAGAAGTGTGTCTTCCGCGTACCGCTGCGTCCCTGTCTAGCATACTGTCCTCGCCTTAAATTGCAGTGCGAGGTCACCACGATGCGGTATGCAACCATAACCCCCTTATCCATGTCGCCGTATTTACTCATCAGAATCAGACACTTGTCAGAATGCACCACAATCCCAGTCCCAAAAGTCCTAGCCTATTGTGCCGACAGTGGCGCTGACCCTCTATCCACGTTCATGATTCTCGAATACATTGATGGAAAACTCCTCTCGCCGACCGAATTTCGTCGCCTAGCCCCTGACGCAAAAGCCGAGCTATACAAATCACTAGCAGATGTCTATATACAACTACGACGACAGGAATTCCCCTCGATTGGCAGGCTCAGGCTAGGAGCAAGTGGGGTGCGCATCAGCGAAAAGACGGCATCGCTTGAGATGAACATGATGCAACTCGAGGGCTTGGACCCCTTTGGCATTCAAGATGTTCATCACGACGAGTCTGGGTTCCTAACATCGGCCAATTCATACACAAAGATGCTGTTGAGCGTCGGGTACAACGCTTTTCTCAAGAGTCGGAATTCCGTGGCAATCGACATGGGCCTGGAATGCCTCTACAACCATTTCTTGTTCTGCAAGCACGTTCAAAAGTGGGTGGACCCTGGCCTAGATCAAGGGCCGTTTGTGCTGGTCCATGGCGACTTGCACTTGTCAAATCTATTAGTCGACCATGATGTGCGAATCATCGGCGTGCTTGATTGGGAGTGGAGTCGTGTCGTGCCAGTTCAGTATTTCGCACCGCCTCTTTGGCTTAGCGGACGAGATGCTGCCCAATTAGCCGGCCCTAATTCATGGCAGCTCTTTCTCGAGGGACCATTTGCCGAGTTTCTAGCAGTGGTTCAAAGGCGGGAAGCGGAAATGTTTGGAAACAACCTACTCTACGATGAGTGGACTCGACGGACAGAATACGCTGAACCGTTGGTCGCTAATGCTCTCGAAAATTGGACCGAAGTGGATTGGTTTGTCCATCGATACTTGGCCAGCAAGGAAGCGTCCGCCGCCCACCAAGAAACTCTGTCGGCATTTGCTGACGAGGACCCTTTGCGCTCTTTGCTCGCGGACATAAAGGAACAAGACCACCGCAGATATCGCAGAGAGCTGGGCTTGTTGAGTAATTCTGGCAACTATGGACAAGGAAACGCGAGTGACGCGGCAGTGCCGGCGACGGTTGGTAGGAGAGCTCATGTCCAATATCGTATCCCAACGGCTGCTAGCATTCTCGGTTTGACTGCAGCGGCTTCAGTTGTGATGGCTGCTGTCTGGTTGAGACTCCGGCCTAGCCCCACCCTTTAAGAAGATTAATCTCGTCCTGAATTTCAGCCTTTGCCTTTTCCAGTCTCTTCATGTTGATATCAAGTGCATCTATCTCGTCTTGCAAGCGAAGAGATGTCGATTCCTTCTCGCGTCTTGCCCTTGCTGCAGTCGATGATGACAACAGCTGAGTCTCAGTTTCGTCGGGTATTTTGTCTTTTAATTCCTGCATTTTTGCCTGTATGGTCTGGATTTGGGCCTCCATCTTCTTTCGCCGCTGAAGTTTGTCCTCGAGCTCCTCGATCCGAGCATGACTAATCTTGTTGGACATTTGTCGTGGAGAATGGAACGCTCTATAGATGCTGTGAGTCAAAATCTGCAGTTTTAAAAAGGCCGTACAACGCCACGTACTTGCCAAATGACTAGGTGCTGCGATTCTCCTTTTTTATTGCTACGTTTAGGTGGCAAAGTTCAGTCGATGCGCTGTGGAGTTTTGAGGACAACATTGCATGTTTACGCGGGGTAGTCTTACCCATGACGTACTCACCTCGGTGCAGACAAAACGCCCTCCCGACGTGAATCTGGTTGAAGACTTATCTCTTACATTCGCTGCTGCACTTTGGCTGGTATGCAAGTCAAATCAAGAACCAGAGGCAAGTTGTCACTTGGATTCAGGCAACATGTGGTGGTAGCAGGGTGCCATATATCTCTGCCCAAGTCTGCAAGTACCATGGCCCGACGATAGTCTCCTATTGCCTAGTTGAGTGGAAGAAACGTGGGTAGGAATGCGGTCTATTGCGCCGTTATTCCCTGCCTTCTATTTATTCCTATTCTGCGATTTCGTCCGAGTATGCCTCGATAGCTTGGAGGTCAGCGGGTCAAAATCATACAGCGCTCATGCATACCGCTCCTGATAGACGGACTCCCTCACCATATTTAAAAGTCATCAGCTTGGAGAAAGAAATTCCACTTCTCAACAGATTTACTCCCTAGCCGCAGAGGGCTTGGCAGAGGTCAAAGTGACAAAGCTGCATGTGGCTAGGCCAGGGGCAGCGGAGCGAGCCATGGCACCTGTTACACGGTTGGCACACAACAAAGGGCGTTGGGCCAACAAAGGTTACACAACAATAAAGGCAACGGTCACGAGGCCCAAAGTCGGTCACAGCAAGGACTGCCTCAGGCACACAGCCCTCACCGACTTCTTGTATTTATAGGGACCTTCGGTCCCTCAAGGCCTCGTGCCAATCCAAGGACCTTTGATAACCTAAAGTCGATTATTATAGATTGAATTGAACCCTCTGTTCCAAGCCCAGTTACCCTGCCCTTGTCACAGCACCACTCAAGGCCCCTCGTTTCGCCAATCATGTGGAAGTAGGTATTAAAATGTTGAGAGGGGCTTGGAACCGATTCATGAGGGTTAGCAGACAGAGAGAGACATGCATCGAATGGAAGTTGACTTCTTAGTACGTCGAGAGCAGACTGCTATCTGTCAGTTTACCGACCTTAACCCAGAGCTCGGAAAGACCTCAGGCGCCAGTGACGAGGTGTATACACAGTTGTGCCAATGGCCGTTGTGTATCATTGGCCGCAATATGCTGTGACTGGGTTGGCTCTAGGTACTCACCGTCAGCATTCTGTGCGATTGCGGAGTTGGAGGGAATCTTGGAAATACAAGATTCGCCAGCATGTCGGAGCAAAATGGTAAACTTACAGCAACCAAAGAATGCCTGGTACTCGGAAAACCAACAGAGACTGGCAAAGTGTCAAGTGTTGGCTCTCACGAATAGTCGTCAGGGGGGATTGGCACCAAACCAACATTCCAAATTACTTTATTTTAACTGGTCCTATTCGTGACTGTGTGGAGCCCTGCCAGAGAGCGGTCAAGCCCACGAGACGTCTATAAAGACCAGTTGCAAGATTCAGGAAACTGTCCGGGACCATCGACACGCCAAGTTTCTCTATTTGTTCTATACCCATCGTCCATAATGGCAAATTGTCCCGTCCGGGAATCGATCCGGGAGATAGACCAAAATTCCTGGCTTATTGGGGGCAAAATTCTCGTCTCCCGTGCGTCTCTTTCAGATTGTGACTGGCAAGATGGAAATGGCGCGGGCTTCAAGATATCCGACGCACCATCTCCTTTACCGGAGTCTCGGCCACTGTCACCCACGAGCGAAATCAAGTTGGTATACGATGCGGGAGATATCTCCGCCGTCTTTGACATGGGCGAGGCCTTTTGCAAAATAAGGATCTTGAATATCCCGGGTGTGACGAGAGAGCATGTCACGCTAGCGTGGATGCATGAGCGACGTCGTGAGCAGGAATGGAGCTTTTCCATCCCCAATGTTATTCATCACGCCGAATACGACGGTCGATACTATATTTTTCTCGAGCGGGTCCGCGGACAAACAATCAACAGCATGTGGGAAACCTTGGACGAGTCCAAGAGACAGCAGTACGCAGAGAAAGTTGGCGATATTTGCGTGGAAATGGCAAAATATACTCGGAATGGCATGATGAGCGGCGTTGATGGCAACGTACTCCCGGAACTATATCTGCGCAAGAAAGGTTCGGACTGCAGTCCCCAGAATCTGCAAGAAAGCTGTGATGATTTAAAAATGGACTGCTCGACACTCGTCTTCTACCACTGTGACCTTGGCCCGACCAACGTCCTGGTAGACGTGGATACTGATCGTATTGGCGTTATTGATTGGGAAATTGCGGGATTCGTACCCGTAGAATGGATAACAACCAAATTTTGTGTCTCCAGCGGAATGGATCTGTCAAGCGGTGACGAGATGGATTGGAGACGGAGGGTGAAGAATGACCTGGGGAAAAGGGGCTATCCTGATGTTGCAGACGAATTTATGGCGTGGATTCGTAGTGGAAAATGCAAGTAGAAGCAAGATTAAAGAGTTGATTACGTTTAAAAGTTATAGATTAAATTGAGCAGTGGACTTGGTCCTGAACTGAATCTATGTATCGAAGAAATTGAGGTCTTTTTTACAGTTCAAATCGGAAGCCATCGAAAACGGCTACCTTGCAATAGAGAAGGCCTTCATTGAAGGATTTCAGCCAACTAGTCTAGAGGGACTTGACTTCATAGATGACGATTCCCTGGTAAATTACGCAGTCAAAATACACGTAATATTAATACGCCCAGAATAAAGCTTCCAAAGAGAGGCTTAAGGTATATATAGCGTAATAACTATAACTGTATATCGTTATATATGTATCTAGAAAATTAATACTACTATAATACATAGAATAAAGACCTAGTGATAAAGCCTTATAGTTAATAAGTGTAACTAGGAGATATGCCGGAAAATTTGAGCTATTGCTAACTATTCCCCATTTACCTAGTCTGTCCGAAAAGGCTTATTTCACCCAGAACAACTATGCCTATACCACTCAAGAGTAAAACCAAGTTTCTCGGGCTCTCCTAATAAAAGCAAATCCAAAAGTCCACGCTTCTCCAGGTCCTGGCAGTATGCTCTTCCCGAAGGCAACTCTTCTGCCAGGTGATTTCGATCCATATCACGGTAGTGACTATTTGGTTCTCCGCTACCAACTACTTCAAGGTTGGTTCTCGCGCCCTTGCGACAAAGCACTAATTCACACCAGTATCTCACACTATTCCACAACCCACGAATAGCACGGCCAATAATTGCACGCCATCGAGAAATGGCAAGTATTTCCGACTTGATATTCTTTTCGACAGATCTTTCAGGGAGAAGCTTCCTGGTGTATGCGGCCAACTCGGCAATCGTGGTATACTCGTTGTGCCAACATTTAACAATGATATCGTCAATTAGAGGGTCACCATCCAGCTCGGGAAACTTCATGTTCTGCAACAAGTTCACAACCTTGGGCCCATGCTCCTTGGGATCCTCAGTAAGACAACGATCTCCATAAACTTCAAAGCCATAGTTTATCAGGTAGTATAAGGAACCAAGGGCGAACTGCTCTGTTCGAGGACCTAGGAAGCCGGCCGTTCCACGTCGTCCTTGGTCCGGCTCGTTGCTATCAAGTACTCTTCCGTACGGGGCCATGCAAGCTTCAAAGTCTGTCCCAATTTTCGCCGTACAATCAAAGTCAGATAACTTCAATCGATTGCGATCAAGCAGGATGTTTTCGGGTCGTAGGTCACCATGGGCGAGATTGAGCGATTCGAGGAATGCGACGGCTTGAGCAAGGTCGTTCATCCATGTCTTTCGTAGGGGCAAAGGTTCCAGCTTTTTAACTTCAGTAACAATTGTAGTTTCCTGGTCTCGGACCTGATTGTCTTGTATTCTAGAGCAAAGGGATACATCTTGTGACGTAGTTAGTAGATAGTCCGGTGAACATGCCAATGGGGCTCCCACCTCGCATGTACTCGAGAAAAATGCCGTTATCTGTATAGAGGAAACATTGCACTATAGAAGGACAGGGCTCGTGTCTGGAGAAGATGTCGTAAATCTTGACTTCTTTCCGGAATTGCTCCCGCTCGAATTCACCGGATTTTGGGACCTTCACCACGATGCGAGGATGGACCTCATAGACGAAAGAGATGCCTCCTTTCCAGACCCAGTGCACATCGGGAAACTGGTGTTGGATACTCATGCCAAGAGAAAATATGTTTTCCAAAAGGAATGTTTTGGAGGGCGCGCAGGCAAAATTAGGTTATGTATATAAGAGAGACGAGCGAAGAGAGGAAGGGAAGAGGATTAACCAGATCCAGACCAAGGTTGACCAAGTATATGTCTGGGTGCCTGGATTTTAAGGCTAGATATGTTGGTCGACCAACTAGCATAGTTGCCCTCCAACGCTTTCTCCCTCTATCGACACGAAACCTGCTCAAGGTACTTCAAAAGGCTAATTAAAAAGCCCTCAAGAACCATGTATAAGTAATAATTCTACTTGACTTGAAACTGGCGAGAGACCAAATACAAGTCCTGCGCCACAGCCCCTTATTTACTCGCCAATAACGCGTTTTAAGCCTTCTCCCATTTCCCATTCCTCTTCACCCAAATACCATTCGCGATACAATCAGGACATGGGTCTCTTTTAGTTGTTTTGCCCAAATATTGTGTTTTCTGGACGATGCCGCAATTCTTGCAGCTATTGAGCTCCTTAATAGTTCCCAGGGAATCAATGCTATGACCGCATCTGTGGCCAGTCGTCTCAATGAGTTGCTGGCACATGTTTTTTTTACCTTGCGTTCGCTCATATCAGCCATAGCTAGTCTGCTTTGGTGGGAAGACTCACTTGAGGTTTATTAGACTGGCACCAAACGAGGCGTGTCAATTTTGGTAGTGTGGATTTGTTGTTCCAAGGGAGGAGCTGATGCTGAGGATCGAGTGCTGAAAAGGAGGGAATGAGATATTTATACCCAGCCTGTTTGACGAATTTGCAGGAAAGGGTGCGGAAAGGAGTCATGAACTGGCTGATAGACTTCACTGCGTCTGGTTCATGAGCCTGGTCATGCATGTACGGAGTACTCGACCTGTTGGCAGCATGTCCCACCAGGATCACGCTTGGTAACTTCAGGGAATGAGGAACTCACAGCCAATGTTTACTTGGCGCAGGCCTACAACCCGGGCCGGCGGATATGTTGGTCGAAGAGCAAATCCAGTCAAAGCCTCTTGCACGCTCGCATCAGCATGTTTTGACCCCAGCCAGTTCTATCTCAGTGCTACTAGTGGGCCACTTGACAGGCCTTACTGCGGCCGCCTATCGGCCTGTAATTACAGGTTATTCGTCGCGGTCTTTCTCGCGGCCGCTGCTTTCTACTCAGAGCACGCACTTTGTAGTGCCTCGGGGACTGCGGGTACAGAGCAGCTATCGGAAGAGGCCACAGGCCGTGACAAGCGTCAAGGCGAAGCCAGACATGCATTACCAATCATTGATTGCATAACCACGCTGGAGGGCCTGTTAGGCGGTGTTACCTACTACCAACAGACCAACATACACGGTTGAATGAATGGGTGGTGGCATGAGCGCTGTCACAGCCTCATTTTACGACTTTTCTCGCCAAAATTGCTGGCAATCATATGTCCCTTCTGCAGAGAGAAACAAAGATTGTTTAGTAATGGCGTTGATTCATGCCCTCACGCTACTCTGTTATATTTTCCTGTATATAGTGTGTGGCAGAATGTATTTGCCCATCGAGGAGTGTACACTTATATACTGTGGTGCTGACATTATAGTATAAATCGGGATAGCCAGGTACCTGATCTGTTCAAGTACTTTTTGCCTCCCACTGTAGCTGTCAGTTGAGTGGTTGGAGCCATACCGAGTGGATGTTTGTGGCCCGGTGCAAACAAACCAAAACAAATGTGTGATACCAACCAACAACCTTCGTTCTCCCGACTCTCCTACACGCTGAGAGGCCATCCTTCCATGCCTTGGATGTCTCAAAGAACGCCAATGCACTTCAGTTGGTGATATACGCACCTGCGGCATGGGGTCAGCTGGGTTGCTTGGACGTGGTCACACTCCTTGGTGCGTCTACAGACTGTACGACAATTGGTTGCGAGTTGTTATCAAAAGCAAAATGGCAATCAAGAAGTGGATCGATATGCAGCAAATTGACACCGCACTGAGACCGGATGTCATTATCCGGCTGGTCATTGATTTGCGGCCTGCAGCTGTTGGTAGGAAACTTTTCAGGAAGGCTTCAGGGTAATGCATGCCAAGCCTGCAAAGACATTGTCATGTTTTGAAGGCTCTTGCTTGAGAGACGGGCTTGTCACTACTGAAACGGTTTACTGTGCTTGCACTCAAGTAACTACACAGACGAACATTAGTACATAACTCCAGTCCGACATGCTAGTGAATATTGTATTTCCAAGAACCACTCCAGCTCCGCAATCGCAGAAGGTTGTCTGATAAGATCATGACGGTGAGCATCTGAAGGACACTATTAAGTATCCTCTTCATGTACTGAGACCCGACTTCCGTCCGATCCATACGTCATAAAAAGAACGCGCTCGAATTAAACAGCAATTATACCCCCTTATATTCCGTTGATACTATATCTCTCTCCGCTTGCCAACCCACATGACTCGACTTCGAAGCTTTATTTAAAAGCTCCCCTTCACATTTTTATATAAGATTCAATACGGTTTGCAAAACGAGCGGACTGGGGTGATGGGATGGCTTGTTCCTCTGCCCTAGGATAAGGTGTTTCACGAAACCGCTGTCGAGTTCTGTGCGGCTGGGGAGTGAAATTTTTGAAACGCATACTTTCTTTATAGAAGCTTGTTGCTTTTAAATACAGCCGTATTGGGTATAAAGTCCGAAGGAGAGCCGTACTCTGGGTAGATGACTACAAAGAGGTGGAAATGTAATAGCATAAGACTGGTATGGCTCGGCTTACACACTCCGCTTCGGACCCAGCCTGTCGGTCAGGAACCACTGACGAGCCAAATCAACGAAGCGTCGGCTCTTCGAGCTTTCTATTTCCTGTTCTCTTTTCTCCTTGTTCTCTAACGTTTAGATGATTATAGTCATCGCCTAGCTAGCTGTCGATATACGCAGCTTTGGCACTGTTACACGGACAAAGACGCGAAGGGGGGAAACGATGGCGAGGCAGATGGGTTGGATCCTCACCACTGCATCTGTCTTATGGTATATTAACAGAAAATATCTGGGTCCAGAACGGCTTGGTAGCGGGCCAATGATGAGGGTGAAGAATGCCATGTTGTCTGGGGTGAAGGTCAAGATTCTATCAAAGATATGCTAACTGCAATCATGGTAGAAGTCGATGATTACCACGGGTCCAAGTTCCCCGGCACCGACAGCGTCCCCATCTTGCCCTTACCAGGCGATTCGGATATACAAGGCATGGCGGTTCGCGCACTACAGTTGTGTACCCGAGCATGCTAGGCAACTCGCGACCACATCTTATTTTCATAGCTGGGGCTCTATAAGATGGCTCGATAATGGCTTCTATCTGGCCGTGATTGTGAGTGACTATTGGACAAATTATCGGCCCCTCAGCTGGCGTACATCTAATACTGGGAGTAAGCGCCGGCAATTACTATCCTGTACTGGTTTTACTCAAGTCTGCGCCTCGGCTTAGAAACTGGACTTACCGCTGGGCAACAACAAGCTACGTAGCGTCCTAATATTGCCCAACATCATGACATCCCTCTACTGCTACTACTCAAGGGACATTCTGCCCCTGTTAATCTCCTCTTGCGAGTTGATAGGGGTCACATAAAATCCCTCCTCACACGCCTTGATTTGCAAACCCAAGAGTAGCGAGTATATCCTGCACAAGGCCAAATTACCACCCATATACCAGAATCCTGGATGTCCACTGTATCGCCACATCTACATGGTTATTAGCATTTCGATTCACTTCCATGTTTTCTGCGTCTTGGAGGCACACTTACTGCGTTTAGCTCCCCCTCATCGTTGAGATCCCACACATCATGAAGACGATCGGCAACCTTGTCGCCGAAAATCTTGCGCGCCGACGTGCGCATGTTATCGTACCCTGTTGCAAGAACAACTACATCAGCGGGCAACGTCGACCCGTCCGCCAGCACCAATCCGCTCTCATTGAATGCCTTGATTCCGCCGCGGCTCTGGCGTACTTTGACTTTCCCGTCGGCAATGAGTTGGCTGCATCCGACATCAATATAGTACCCTCCTCCGCGAGTGAGATACTTTCTCATGATACCAGCGCCCTGCGGTCCCGAGTCAAGCTCAAAACCGGCCTTGGTCAATCCGTCAAGCAAGTCCTTGTCGACTTGCGCGATTCTCTTGGTCAAGTGTGAGCTGAAGTTGAAGGCAACAGGGATGGGCATGCTCTGTGCATAGATGTCTGCATCTTCGGTGGGAGGGCCTGTTTCATCGTACAGGCCGGCATGAAGCATAAAGACACCCTTCTCCGCCGTGAGGACATATGTTCCGCCTCGCTGGAGCATAGTTACATCTGCGCCGTTCTCGTAGTAATTTTGACAAATGTCGTGGCCGCTATTGCCGGTGCCCACGACTACGACCGTTTTGCCGGCGACTTTTGGGTCGAGGCTTGCGTCTTTGTGAGAGCTTGTGTGGTAGGTTGTACCTTTGAATTGATCTTGACCGGGAAAAGAGGGCACAAGCGCCTCGCCAGAGTGACCGGTAGCAAAGACAATGTGGCGTGGGCGTAGTGTTCTGAAAGACCCGTCTCGGCAACGGAGGGTTACAGTCCATGATTTGGCGGTTTCATCATATGACGATGTTTCTATCGTCGTCTTGGTCCAGACGTTGAGTTCCATGAGACTTGCATATGCTTCAAACCAGTCTGCAATCTTATCTTTGGGAGTAAACATGGGCCAGCTAGATGGGAACGGAATGTACGGCATATGCGTGTACTGGACAGGATCGTGCGTGACCAGTGTCTAGTTAAACAATGAGCACGAATTGACACATTACCGGGGCATTTCTTACTCTGTATCTATTGCGCCAATTGTCCCCGATTCGATCATTTTTGTCGATAATGAGCGTCGATACACCTAACTGCCCGAGTCGAGCACCAACATCAAGTCCAGATTGTCCTTGGCCGGACTCCGTCAGTAAAAGGTAGGGGAATAAATTATGCCGAATACGTACCTGCCCCGATAACCACTACCGCAGGATCCTCATCCAAAAACTCCTTTTGTCTCTCCCTCCTTTCCTGCCAATTCCCGGATCCACCGAGAGAGTTGTTCCCACCATGCGGCCTGTTGAGGTGTGTAGTCTCATTAAATATTTTTAGCTTCTGTAACATGAAACTTATCATGAACACCTTCCAACTTCCAGCGTCTTTGACCAGTCGAACAATACCCGATCCAAGTCCCACCTTGGTCTCAAAGTCAAACATGGCCTCAACCCATTCGACATCAGGCAACTGCTTCAGGTTCGGTTGGAAAAATGCTGATTTTCGAAGTCGAATGTTTTGTATGCCAGAGGACGTGAGGTGGCACTCCATATGATGTATTATCTTGTCTTGGCCATTGAGGGTACGAAAGTCCCATGACATGGCAAGCAGGTCCCGCATCCAGGCATCCCCATGAAACAGTGACTTTAACTTGATGAAATCCGCCGCACATAATGCGTCGTTTAAGCCGTGGATCCAGGTCTCAACAGTAGCATACAGTTCGGGTTCGGATAACTCGACGGCATCCTCACACGACAGGCAAGGGAGGTTGACAACATGCGGATCAGCAGTGCTACCCATATTCTATTCGATATAGTATTATATGGCAATACTGCAAATAGAGTAGAGAAGTTGACAATCTCGGATTTTGTGGATGAAGTTGTTCAGGTTGTACTGGAGAGGGGTTTTATAGCTACATGTACCATTTGCCGGGATACAATGCTCCGGGCCGTGGTGTCCGACCTCGGGCCTCGACTGTCCAGGGCGAGACTCGACCTTCCCCTCTTTAGGCAGCACCGTGCAAATGAGTCTATCCATTTTTTAATTCCGATGCAATTAATCTATCAGAACAACTCATTGATGCGGACGACCGGTTTTTACTCGCTTACTGGTCATAAACGCAAACCAGCTTTCTGCCAGCCCATCGACACCACGCGTCGTCGCCGATCGGGGTCGCGCTCACATCACATATTGCATCGCTCATCTCCCTGTTACTATGCCCTATACGCAGCAGGATCTCTTCTTTTATAACGGGGACGGTATAGGGTCCGAAGACCTCACAGATTACAAGCTGTGCGGACTCCATCCTATTATCCTTGGCGATATTCTCCCAAAGGCCGGTACGTGTGTAAACGAGGGGGCAAAACAACCAAGATACCGAATCGCACAGAAGCTTGGGTTTGGGGCATTCTCAACGGTTTGGCTAGCTCGTGATCTTGTTGAGGAGTAAGTTTGGCTTCGACGCTAATACTACAAACACTTGCTAATAGTGAATAACGGTCTCGTAGAAGATACGTTGCTGTGAAAGTTTGCTATGGATCCAAGCAGATCATTCGGAGCAATGAAGCGACGATTCTCTGTCAAATTCACCAGAATAAACACAGAAAGTCCGGCTACAATAATATTATTAAAATATATGACGTCTTTACAATACGAGGCCCGAATGGATTTCATGAATGTCTAGTAACAGAAGCTGTTCTCCCCCTAGACGACATATCTGTCCGACAAAAATGCTCGCCTCAGCAAGTAATTCAACAATTTCTAAAGGCATTTGATTTTCTACATAGCGAGGGGGTAGTACATGGTGGTAAGACTCAAAGCTCATAACTAAATTATGGGCGTTAGTTGTTATAAAGGTTTTCGGCTAATAATAAACGTTTTTTTGTAGATCCAAACTACGGCAACTTTGGTATCGCGATACCACAGTTACAGAAATTTGATGAAAGGACGATTGCAGATTACTTCGCAGACCCTCCTGTTATAACGGTGGTACCGCGTGATCCATCGTTTCCAAGAGACTCGGTACCAAGTTACATCACGGAAAAGGTCTCCTTAGCATCCTTTATCCTAGATAAACAATGTTTCCCCTTAAGCGAGGAGGTCTGTTTAAGGTCTTCGATTTTGGAAGAGGCAAGTCAATAACTTGTTCCCATGTTATTCTGCTGGTTTACTAACATCCAGGGTTTATATTAGCCTGCTACGCTGATACAACTGCCGGAGAATTACCAGGCGCTGCCCCTCCGACGGTTCGGCCACCTGAAGTCTACATGTATAGTTTGTCCGGCGGAAGGATCGGATCCGTCTGGAGCAGAGAAGCGGACATCTGGGCAATTGGGAGTATAGTAAGTCATTTCATCGAACTCCGCATTAAACATGGTATGTATGTTAATCCTATCGGACAGGCATACCAGATCAAGACTGGCTGCCAACTTTTCTTGGTACAAGGTGATCTCCAGAATCAGCTCTACCAAGCATTGAGGCTCGGTGGGGCGCCACCAGAGGACTGGTCCAAGTTTTGGGACTTGGAGAAGTTCTGCGAGAGTACGAAGGGTCGGAGAAAGCCAGTATTGCCAGTATTTAATAAGGACGAGGCCTGGGAGTCTCGTAGACCCAGAAATGACCCCGAGAGCGAGGTTTTCCTCGATTTCATACGGAAGATGGTTATAACAGAGCCTGAGAGACGAAGTCAGATAGCTGAACTTCTTCGTCACCCTTTTTTATCTTAATGTACTATAACACAACGAGCGAATAAATAAATCCAGAACTGCAGCGTCTGCTTGAACGTCGGTGACAGTGATTATCCAGTGCCGGCAACGAGACAACCAGGGTGGCACAGGCACTGCTTAAGTCCAAGTGGCGACAGTTCACTAGACCTATCTACTAAGGATGTTCTGGATATCAAGATTCGAGCCATAGTCCGAAACCTGCGATTTCTACACGTGTTAAATACCCGTGCTGTTTCTACATGATAATTTTGCCGAGAATCATGTAATTTCAGCAGCTTCATTCGTTTAATGCTAACCTCGAGACCTTCTCAAATTCATCAATCTGACTATTGTACGACACTGCGGTACTGGCCAAGCTCGTCGCTTCCAGACACTTTGCCCTCACTCCCTCGGGGCTTCGAAACCGTCCATGACGACTCTTGTTGTACTAATGAGTTGGGCGAGGCTGGCTGAAAGAAATCGCAACCCTCACAAGATGGATAGGCTCGTCGCAAGGGGCCTGAAGCTGGCGTTACCCGATGGTGAAAAGATACCGAGTTATAAAAGGAAAAGTCTAATTTGGAATCAAATTCGCGCTACGGGGGTCACGGCTTGTATGAATGGCTGGTCCAACCCGAAGGCACAACACTTGAAGTTGGGACAAGTAGCTGGCGTAGTATGTCTATTGGACCGGGAAAATATGACGACGAAATTAGCACGTAGCCAAAGATATCATCTGTCAGTTTTTGATATAGCCGTAAGGTTTGTTTCACGAGAGCAACAATATTTGTAATGCTTATACTTTGGTTGGACCAGAGATCTAACAAGCTTTTTGTTGCCATTCTAATTCAGCCAAAGTAAGCTTGAGGACGATGTCTCAATCCCCCCCGAATACGTGATGTACTGGATCATAGTCCATATGTGCACACTTGATCCAACCTTTACCTCGAGCAAAAGCTTCCAACACATCCTCATCGGCTGGTAGAAAAAACCGGTACCGCCCGAACGTCTTGTTAATGGGCGCACCCCAACTTCATTGTTATAGAAATGCCACAACTAGTCCATGTTCTTGTTTTCCAGTAACTCTTTATCCGAACGTGTGTCTAAAAAGAACAAAGACAATACTTTGTCGACCATGTCTGATGAATCACCGGAGAACTTTTGGCACAATAGCACTTCCTCGCGCACTTGACTCCTGCTCTTTTGGATCAGCATCGAATCTGACTGCAGCGGAATTAAGACTAGCAGTTCATACTGTGTCAAATTGAACATGGCCTCCCTCGCCCATCAAAGACGGCGAGTACCATTTCAAGCCTCGCCTCTCCTACAACAGGAAATTCCAAACCAAGTCCCACCCAACCTGGTCTCATCGATGTCTCTACTACCTTTTTACTAGGTAAAATCTGGCGACACGTTCTCAAAATTGTTACCGCCTCTGGTGTCATCACATTGGATGACTTCTTCACATGGAACCTAGATATGGGAACAGACTGTACCAGCTTACTAGTTGGTTTCTATTACTGCAATGCTATCTCTGGCACGGGAACAAAACCACCAACGGCCTGTCCGCTACCAACACCGAGTGCTACCGCCAACGCTAGATATTTTACAGCCTTTATCAAGAGCCTGAGTTACCACCGCGGTCCTGTTATTACGATCCGGAACTAGGTCAGGTAGGCTGTGCGTGGAAGGTGCCTATAACTAGAAACTTGAGGCAGCCATCAGGTCGGATTTGATCCCTTTTTGTAGAGCCTTTGAACTAGCGATAGCTGGCAACAATACACGCACATATATCCCACCAAAATTTCTTCCAGCTCATAATTATTGTGCCTTATACGAGGAGTCTCGTACAAAATTTGTTGCATTGTTTGAGCGTTGCTTTGAGGGTAATGAACTAGCTACGAGACAACTTAGAAAAGAGGATATCATGGAATGTGTTTATCTCAGCAAATATTAAATAAATTAAGTCAGATATCACTTTAGAGGTCGTATATCTCTCGAGAATAAGATGATTTCCCATATACATTGTAGAATGCGCCATTCTTTACTTAAGCGATCCCCCTTGATTATACTCTCCTATACCAATTCTGCTTTGGATCGTTCAAGCATTCCCCAACCGTGACTGACTTGAATCCATTTTTAAACAGCGACTTGAGCATATGCTCCGTCAGGTTGTATACGGACTGAAATACTATGTCATGCTCAATGTCTAGCCACTTCGTATTCTCGGGGTTTTTCCCCTCGACATTCCTATCCCATATGTCCTTTGACTTTTGGATCTCATATGGAGAGTCATGCAAGTACCCCTCAGTGTCGAGATTGAAGTATGTGACATGATATCCCAGCTCACCCAGCCGTCGGTCAACCTTGTCGCTGCTTGCCGAATAGGGTGGACGAAAATACGTGGGGAAGTAGCCGAGGATGTCAGTCAGCGCGATTTCATTGTAGAAGATTTGGTTGTCTAGCTGAGCGTCGCTGATTTCGGGAAGACGCTGATGCGACCACGAGTGGCTGCCAATTTGGTGACCCTCCTCGATCATGCGCTGAATGAGGTGGCGCCAGGGAAATGTAGCATTATTGATGGCACCTTTGCCAAGATTTCGGCCCGTAACGAAGAAGGTGGCCTTGGCTTTGTATGTCTTATCCAAGTTAGTACTCGGATCTGAGCAGGTAATGTGTGTGAATATATGTCTTGCATCGGTTGAGAGGTAGTAGCGTGCCTTGAGCAAGTTGAGTAGATCAGCAGTGTACTCATATGGGCCATCGTCGTATGACAGCGCAATAACCCCATATTTTTCACAATGGTAAACCCCCTGTCCGTATGGAACTGAACCGTGCTTGGATCGATCGACATGCTTCGTGTCTGGACCACTCGGGCGAATGTTCCCGTCGCAACTATCGGAAAAGTCGACCTGGCAGGCAGGAGACGAGCAGTAATCATACCCCTCGCCGCACCACCTAATCCTCAAGACGGAAAACAATGTCAACAATAGTCCAAGAGTGTGTTAAAGTCAAGTCTGAGTTTGTACTGACCCTTCAATAGAGCAGCAGTATCCTTTAGGACAGGCTCTTTTTCCTTGATTAATACCACACCGACCGTCTTGTCTAGGTGATGGGCCACCAAATGTCGAATGCTCTTCCATTGTTTGCTTCCCGCCATCCATGTGGTCGCCCAGGAGTCCGAGTCTGAGTGCGATCGTGGCCGGCACAGCCGCAAATACAAGGGGCAAAGCCTTCATTTTGTACACGAGCGTAATCGAGACTGGGTTGGACTACCTGGCGGAAGCCTGAAACCATGCCGTTCAGATGTTGCCTGCCGGTTTTGTGGCAAACTATCTACCGAGCTTCGCAACAGAAAGCGAACCACTGATTCTATATATCCTGCAGGTGACGAATAACGCGTCCTGCATGGTAACGGACGATGCACTGTCAACCTCCGAAATAGCATAGCACTGCATTTAGCTTTATTGAGTTCCATGGGTGCTATCAGGATTGTTGTGTGTGCTCGGTCGACACTGGTGTGTAGGACGATGCCTGACCCGACAAGTCGCAGCATCGGGAACTAAAAGTCATGAGGCACCAAAGCGTTGCACAACGTCATATTGGACCGATCAAACGTACCATCCACCTACAATACGTTGTACAAACCAGTTGAGCACAGGTGGCAAAAGAGATGTGGCACAGCATGCGAATAGCTCGTGTAATCCTGGCCCGGTGGTAGCACGCAACAAGTTCCGACGTGTTTCTTGCTGCATAGTACGGGATCAGAGGCCGGATTAGGCGCCACGGACGAAAATCCAAGCTTGTGCGCCATGGAGAAGCCTTTTTATAGAGTCGAGAGGTACAAGCCCTGCATCTAGTTTTAGGCGTCCGTTCAAGAGTATGTCCCCTTGTTTTCGGCCACCAAGCTCGAAATCGAAAGATTGATGTACACACGATGGATAATGTAGCAAGAAGTACCAATACGAGGCAAAATGCAATAAACAGCCGCATCACTGGGTGCGATATCCAATCAATCGAATGACGCAGTTGAAGCCGCGTGGCGCGTCGCGTTTGTTGGGTGACTAAGAATCGCAATCAATGGTGGCCACCCTATACAGCCGACGACGATGCCAGCGACGTTGCTTCATGAAGTCAGGTTTGTGGGCTCGACGGGAGAGAGTGTCAATCATCAGGGTCAAGTTTCACTCGAGGCGAATTCCCACGTTGCCGTCCCCCTTGGCAAACCCCGAGGATCAGGTATGACGCGCATTGTGCATGAGCATGAGAAGCATGGCGCTAGTGACAGGCCAGAGGAGGCAGTGCCAAGCCGATAAGCGACTGGTAAACATGAAAAGTTGGAAAGCTCCATGATGACTACTAGTGTTGATCTATAGTGAGGTAAGTTTGTTTCAGGCATCTATGGTGCCTTTGGGTTTGTTGATGATTGATAAGTCGATCCTCGGAACGATATAATCGGGACCCAAACTTATGTGTTTATTACACGAAAGCTGAGCGTCTCCATGGAAGCGCGGTTCATCTAGAACAGGATGATGCAATTAAATGGGGACATGTCCACCGTGGAAGAGGTTTTGACGGGAAATAGCAACCTGAAAAACTATTGGGACGAGTCAGGCGCGGCGATAAATCGGAGTGGATGGACGGAAGTGCGTGGCCTGTACAAAGGGTTTTTCCTTTCTTTACCACTTGCATTGCTCGTTCATTCGGAAAGTCAAAGTTGAAGCATGTCAGCAGTTCGTTGATGCCGGTTACGATTGCTTTATTGGGACAAGTCGTGGTAGTTGCTCCTCTCCGCCGGCCATGCCGAATACTCATGCGTCGGACCTTTGGGTCCAGGGATTGAGAGCGCCAATTCCGACGTCCCTGCGTGCCGCGCACCAGCTCCTGCACCGCGGAGGGTTGTTCTCAAGCTTAATTCGACGTTGGGCCGGGTGCGGCTGTTTGGCTCTGTCCTTGGCGGCGTCCAGGAGCCAATAAAAGTAATCAGATCCATCTGATAAACGGCTCCACAGGGCATCGGTCCGGTTTTTTTCTTCTCTTCTTTTCCAAGGGTGGGAATATATTGAGGAAGAAGAGGAAAAGCCGATGCGACGAGATGGAGGAAGAGGATTTGATAAAGCCAAGTGCGGACTACAGAATGGGTCCCTTGTTGAGACGGCAAATGAAGGAGGAACAGGCAACGGAAGTAGAGTAAGAAGAGAAAAGGAACAGGAGCATTTCGCCCGGCACATCGCCCGGGTCGCGAGGTCGTGGGGACATGGTGAGCTACCATCCAACGAAACCAGCCCGGCCACTTTTCGGTGTTGAGCATGGCAGGGACATGGGGGTCTTGTTGTAGTGTTCACGCTCAGCTCGTTTCGTTTTCTCTTTTGACCGTGGGGGATGGACATGCATCCTGCAAGATTTGCATGTATTAATCCAAGGGCACACATGGCTGCCCAGCCCACCGGACGGAAATACATGTAAGGATATAAGGGCATGAACGCCTCGTCGAGGGCTGCTGTATTGGCCGCTCCTTCCTTTATTCCATCATCAATATTCCTTGCCGCTTCCGCTTCCGGGGTGAGACATTTGATGGGACCTGCCAAGCCCGCCTACTCCCACCAGACCGCCTGAGATCATCATTGAATATTCGTCAACACCCGAGACATTTCCCACAACAGGACATTGCGAATGTGCGCCTAGACTGGTTTGCTAGCACTAGCGTTGCAGCTGTTCCCAGCCATTATTTTTGACACCCACCAACTACAGTCAAGTGGGAGAGGCGAAAAGAATTTCACCAGATCAGGCAGCCAAAGTGTATTAGCGTATACTTGGCGGTGGGTAAATACAATTGATGTCTGGTACCTTCACAACATTGAAGGTATATTCTGCCGCACACAGTCTGGTAGCTTGGGTGCTGCGTCTTACTGGTCTTTGTATTTCTTCTTCGGCTTCATTTCATCTGCCTCAACTTGCGCCGGCACATCATCCAACCGCCACAGGCCCCATTCTTCGCTGCTGCCGTGACCTTTCGATTGACTGACTCACGGAGAATCGACATGGACCAAATGGGCAGCCAGCGTGCCTCGGAAAAGGCTGCCGATCCCCCAAGCTTCGTGGCCAGCGTTGGCCAACATCACACATCACCAGCCACCGCTGCCGACGCCGTCAAGGACATCACATCCCCGGGCGTCGCGCGTGTCGAGGCCATCTCCTCCGTCACCACCAACCGCGACAGAGTCTTCATCTTCTTGGGCGTCTTCCTCGTCGCATACGCCTACGGCCTCGACGGCACCCTCCGCTACGCCTACCAGCCCTCGGCCACCAACTCGTTTGGCAAGCATTCTCTCGCATCCACCATCAATGTCATCCGGTCTGTCGTCTCGGTGGGCGCCCAGCCCACGGCCGCCAAGATTGCCGACGTCTTTGGCCGCATCGAGCTCATTTGCTTGTCCGTCTTCTTCTACGTCCTCGGCACCGTCATCGAGGCCGCCTCCCACAATGTCGACACCTTTGCGGGCGGCAGTGTTTTGTACCAGATTGGCTACACCATGATTATTCTGCTCGTCGAAGTCATCATTGCTGATATAACCTCGACCCGCGCGCGTCTCTTCTTCAGCTACGTCCCCGCCCTGCCCTTCATCATCAACACCTGGGTGAGCGGTAACATTTCCGAGCTCGTGCTGCAAAACAGCACCTGGGAATGGGGCATCGGCATGTGGGCCATCATCTTCCCCGTGTGTTCCTTGCCCCTGATTCTCAGCTTGCTTGTTGTTTCTCGCCGTGCCAAGCGCCAAGGCCTGCTGGAGAACTACACGTCGTCATTTAAGCAGCTCGGTTTCAAAAATCTTGCCCTCGAGCTGTTCTGGCTTCTAGATGTCATTGGCATCATTCTCATTGTTGCCGTTCTTGAGCTCGTGCTTGTTCCGCTCACGCTTGCGGGCGGAGAGAGCTCCCAGTGGAAGTCGGCTCACATCATTGCGCCCATTGTCGTCGGCGTCGTGTGTATTCCTGCCTTTGTCTATTGGGAGCTCAGGGCGCCGCACCCGCTTGTTCCGTTTGCCAACATGAAGGACCGTTCTGTCTGGGCTCCCATGGGAATCGCCGTCTTCCTCAATTTCGCCTTCACCATGCAGTCTGATTTCCTGTGGACCGTCCTGATTGTTGCCTTTGACTTTTCCCAAAACACCGCCACCCGCGTGACCTCGCTCTACAGCTTTACCAGCGTCATCGTCGGCCCCCTTCTGGGCTTGGTTGTGTACAGAGTCCGCCGACTTAAAATCTTTGTTGTCATTGGCACAATGCTGTACATGGTCGCGTTTGGACTCTTGATTCACTTCCGCGGCTCTGCAAACGGATCGGCCCGGGCTGGTGTCATCGGTGCTCAAGTGGTTCTCGGCGTCGCGGGCGGCTTGTTCCCCTACACCACTCAGGCCTCATTGCAGGTCAATCTAAGACACGAGCATTTGGCCGTCATGACAGGTATCTATCTTGCGACTTACAACATTGGCTCTGCACTTGGAAACACTGTCTCGGGAGCCATGTGGACTCAGCTCCTACCCGAGAAACTCAATGAAAACCTGAACCCTATCAATGCCACCCTGGGCCCTCTGGCTTACAACTCGCCCTTGACCGTTGCACCGTTGTATCCAGTTGGCACCCCTGAGCGCACAGCAATCATCAGTTCATACCAATATATCCAGAAGCTGCTCACAATTACCGGCATCTGTCTCTGCGTTCCCCTCATCGTTTTTGGGCTCTTGCTCCGCAACCCGAAGCTCAACAATGACCAGACGCTCGCCAAAGACTCTGGAAGTGAGACCAAGACTGAAGATGATTCTCGTGCGTAATTTGACACATGAATAAAGATGTTGTTTTTCTTGTTGTTTTTTGACCATCCGTTTTCGCGAAGCATTGTATGTGGCGAGGGATGTTTTAAGTGGTTGCTAATATTAACAGTTCCACATTCGCAAGGCAACTGGAAATTTTGGTCGTGTAAATAGATGGAGCGTTCATTCTAGCGGAAGGCTGTCAACTAACTTACTGTTGTTTGACTCCTCATGTGTGAATGGATCTTTGTTTCCGCGTAGCGGTACCAATACCGTCTTGCCGAGTTTCTACAATCTGGGTGGAATATATTTATTCACAAAGAAGTATACACTAATACATTATAATATAAAGAGTGATAGCCGGGTATTTTAACTAACCAAGTTTTGACTTCTTCTACTGTGATATATAATACTGTAGAAATAGACAGCCAATGCCAAGCCTTTCTGCTCAAGACTTGGAATGAAAGGCAGGTGGTACGCCGCAAACGACCAGCTACAAGTCATCATCCAAGGCTCAAGCATGTCTATATGTTTTCCCATGATACGTAACCCGCTCGGAAAGACGTCACCTCAAAGCTTTGTATCACGACCATCCAGTGACGATGGCTTCACCTCCTTCGCCCACCTTTCATCGACGGTAAATTGCTCTCTCCTCGTCTTTTCTTTCCACCGGCGCTCAAACTGCCTTCTCTCGTCAGCCTGCCTCGCCAAATCTTGCTCGAGAAAGTCGGCAATTGCATCCGCCGACTCGGCAACCTTTTCCATGGCCACCAGATGCCCGCAGTCGAGGATGGCCTGCCTCACGCGACCGGCCCCGGCGCCGCCACTACCCCCGACCCCGGTGCCTGTCCTCGCCACCTTCTCCTGTCGCCGGTCCGGCTGTGACATTTCAGACTTGTTCCCAAATATGTACAAGGTGCTAGGGCGCAGCTCCGGTAACCTCTGGAAGGCGTGGACCGGCTCGGGTCGGTAAAACGGGTATCCCGGGAATTCCCGCCCCATCAAAGGGTCCCAGTCGACAATGGCGTCTGCCGACTCGGAGCGGTACGTTGGCCGCAGAAATGTGAATAGCTCCTGGTGCTTGGTGGTAGTCAGCGTCGCCTGCTCGCCGTCGGCGTCTGGGTAGAGCTCCGTGGGCCCCCGGCGAAGGCCGTACTCGACCCAGCGGTCCAGGACGCGCGGATCCCAAGCTTGGTAGAATTTCGTTTCCTTGAACTTGGACGCTGCTTCCTGCGTGGATGGCCAGGCGTCGCGGCGACGTGTGGACAGCATGGCTGGTGTGACGCCGCCGTTTTGCATCTGGATGACGGGGTCGATGAGGACCAGCGAGTCGAGGAGCCGCGGGTGCATCAGCGAGAGAAGACACCTATTGACCATGTTTCTTGTCAACAACCTCTTCATTTTGTGTGGGATTTGTGTGGGCAGTTCCCCCCTTACAGTTGTGTGCCGCCCATGCTGTGGCCGATGCCGACGATGGGGTGCCGGATGTCGTCTTGCTTCGAGTTGATCAGGTTCATCAAGTCTCTTGCGTGGTCGAACCAAGACGCTGGAAAAGCGTGAGTCAGACAGTACTCGAGATGGTCCGCACGGGGGGTTCAATTTTAGTTGGTTTGTACGAACGGTCGTTGCCAAGCATCTTCTCATTGAGCACCCCGGACTGGCCTTGGTTCCATATATCCGCGATCCAGACTGACCTGATGCGGATATTCTTCCTCAACAGCCGATCGTACACATCGTCCCAAAGAGGTTCGTACAATTCCTGACGAAAGTCAGCTCTTGCAAATTTTGGTCTAAAGCTGGCAACGGGGATACCTTGGGGAAGCCGTTGGCGTGCGCGCCAATAATGGTCACATCGCCGGGTTGCGGGCGCGGGTTGCTGAGTGGGATGTACTGCTTGACGGCCAGTTTGGGAACATGGTCGTCTCCATTGGCCGTTGCGCCGAGATAATCTCTTGTGTGGGAGCCGCTGATGGTGTGCTCAACTTGGCGGAAAAAGGTCGACATTGTCATGGAGCCGTACGTGTATCGCGGCTGCTCAGCAAGGCGCCAATGGAAATGTTGAGCTGATCTTAAGGGGCGAACAGCAGCAACCCGCGTCGACAACATGTTTTCTGGCCAAGACGACTGGTTCTGTCGGGTGGCTGTAAGCGCCAAACTTGGTTCGTCGGCAACGATGGGGCTTGCGGCACATAAACCCGGGAGAGAATAAAAAGGTCGACATGTAAAGCGCGCCCTATCAATGCCGAGGAAATCGACGGCTCAATTTCTTCATGGCTGGGCATTTGTGGATTGGAATTGCCTCGGCTGTTTTGAGACATGCTGGCCAGCGCGGTCCGGCTGTACTTTGCAGGCTTAGAGAATGACCTGGGCCTTTTTGACAGTTTTTATAGCTACTTTCTGGGTTGCCGTCTTGACTTTTGGTGATGCATGGTTTCTCCGACTCTCTACCGTGCCAGGGGCCGAGGTCGGCAAAAGAGTTTCCGATCGCATCTCACACTATTAATAGCTACCGCGTAGTGCTCTCGCGGTCGGCTTTGTCCATGTCAAAAATCCTAGTCTTGACGACAGAGAGTCTAAAAAATGCCGACCTCGCGAGCCGCACCTTTTCATTCACCGTCTCCTTCAAAGTCTCCCGACCGTACGCTCACTTGGCATCCCTCTCCACCCGTGAGTCATTCAACTAACTGCAACGCACGAATACGCCGCCTGTCGGTTTTGTGCGGACTGTGGCGCCGTCTTTGGGGGGTACGATGAGTTTTTGTACAGAGGCACGGAGAATGCGGGTGAGACGGCGCTGTATTGGTACTATTTGTTCAATTAACCAACGTCGGCAGCGAGTGTTCTGGAGGCTGGGTTTGAATGGGGGCATAAGAGTTGCCAGCTCTCTTTAGACAACTCAGATACCCGGCACTCACTTAAAGCAAATATCGTCCTCCCCTTGCTGCCGCATCACCTGGATTAGGCGAATCGTACCATCGCGGGTGGCCTTTGATCGCGTAGACGTGGGAAGGCTTTCATCGGTAGAGAGGCTTCCCTCCGACCGGTAAATAGCACATTTACACCGCTGAAGGACAGGTGCGAACCGGCAGGTAGAATAACCTATCGTCGATCAAAGCCAGTATCTGAATATCAATGATCAAGAACCGACAGTCTTGAAAAAGGGCCTGCAAGGACTATAAAGTAGCAACTGACAAATCCGATTTCTTCTCCTTAACCAGAATAGTAAGAGACGGTAAAGGGTCTTGCTAATAATATTAACTACCGCAATACCTACAGGAACCGCTCAGAAGACCAGGTTCTACCTTTCCGGCCTCGGCAGCAAGCTCTTAAATCCATACACAAATTTTCGGAAGCGTCAAGGTCTTGCCGGACCCGGCAATACCATCCACATTTAAAAGGAGCTGACTGGGGAGCGGAGCATTCAAAATAAGCTCTTCACAAGACGTTTCGGGCTTCGAGATGCACTTGCCCACGCATGAAAACACCGCACGTACGGTCATGGGTGCCTGGATATTGGTATTAGCCACCCAGCCCATCGTAATAGCAGGTCCATGCTCATTAAGGGTTCCCTGATTTTGAGCGGGCGAAAACAGCCAAACAGCCATGACTTGTGATTGATCTCTTTGTCACGACTGGATCCTTAAACAGTGGTCGAGGGAAGAAGAAGCAACAGGTGGGTTAATCTCCCGCGCCTGCCACTCAAACCGTACCCAGGAGTCCGTGAAGCCAAGAAGCGGGCGTAGAACGTGATCCGTAAATGTCCGTAGACGAATGGCCAAGTAGTGAGCGACGATGTGCGGGTTCTTCTGAGCCCTATCCCAAACAAAAGTCCGCCGCGTGCGGTCATCCAGGCTGAGACCGGATAAGACGCTGGATTGGTAGGATAGGCCGAGGATGGACCCGATTCAGAAGCGGTGGTCTTGACGGTTCTATAGCCCGGGCCGTTGTCGATGGTTCCACACGTCTTTTATCCGCGAAGCTTTCCTCTTCTTAGCTTGCGTCGGCAAGGAATGCAGGTAGCAAAGAATTTACTACTCGTATTAGCCGAGGTATTCTTAAGGAAGCAAGAGAGTATACGTGTGTGGTCGCAGGCAGAGCAATATTTAGTTTCTATTAAGTGGCGGACGAAGAGGTGTACGCGTCAAAATACGATATCATGTGAAAGTGAAAGTAGACCTAAGGCTTGGAGTACAAGACTCAATTCAATGATAATCTCAAAGGGTGTCAGAGGTCCTTGGTTTTCCTAGAGGGGAAAGGGATGAGTAACCACTATATATACATGAAGGGAACGTTTGTGCCTAGGACCCTTGCCCGGTCATGTGTTTAATCTGTGTAACTGAGAGGTCCATTGTCGGGCTCGAGGTTAGGTCATTGCAGTGTATCATCTAGTTTCTTATCAATGCATTGGAAAACCTCAACCATATCCCCGTCGGGTTTTCTTAGCCCTTTGCAATCCCCTGCGGCAGAGATGCAGTCCAAGATATTCTCTGGAAACTTTTCACAGTGTTTCTGAATCTCCTCTCTCAACGAGATACCCGGCCGGAGCTCCTCTTCCCTTGCCTCAGTTATAGGCCGAGCAGTAGGATCCGGATTAGAAACCGGCCCAAGATATTGCTTGATGAAAGGCATATAGCTGCCAACCTTAGTATATATCGACGGATTTTGCATGTCGAAGCTCCCCGCCAACGCGACACCAATTAACCGTCCATCCTGGTCAATAAGAGGACCGCCGCTATCAAATCTGAATACATTCTTGCCGTCTCCGCCAGCGCATATTTTGGTGTCTCTATTAGCTGCATCTGGAGTAACATCTGAACAGTCCTCAAGTGGGCGAACAGGAATCTCAATCTTCTGGAGTTTGTCGTCTTGGTAAACGCCGCGTTCTAAGCTTACTTGCTCACCCCTTGCCTAATTGTTAGCGTCCTGTCCGACAGTGCCAACATGAAGCTTATAGGCACTTACCAGCCTGCAGTTACTGCGATGGAGTTGACCAGGGGGTCCGAGTCGTCTTCGGGTAGCGTTGCATATTGAATCTTGTTGCTCTCGCTCTGCTGAATTGGAGTCGACAACTTCAATATTGCAATGTCATTAACAGCAGAAGGAAAGTGACCTCTTCTTGGTGGACCTCGTTTGTAATCAGGGTGCGCCACGACGAAATCAAGCTTTCCAACAACTGCGCTCTTGCTCATATCCTGCTCATGTTCTGTTAGCTATGCCGAAGCACTACTCACCCTAGTAGCTAAAGTAGGTTGACGAATAAAAGTCAGAGCAGACCTACCTTTGTTCCTGCCCTCACGTAGTAGGCATCTCTAAGGCAACGGGCGGCGGTAAGAACCGTAGTGTTGTCTAACAGAGCACCACCGCATATATGACTCGATAATCCCTCAGCAGAACTACCAATGCTAACGATAAATGGAAAATCGCCGCCCTTGGCCTCTTCTCCGCCAATAATCCTCTTGTCAATAGCGACCGCCGCTGCCGAAACAGCAGTAAGCGTGACGGCCAGTGTAATCAAAGCCTTGCGTATCATTGCAAAAATATGGGGGCTTATGGGCTTGGGAAAGAGATATATGAAAGGTAGCACAGGCCAGTACTGACTCTAGATAGATGAGAATACAGTGATTTAGATGGGCAGCTTGCTGTATTTATTCTTGTAGCTATATATATATTTAGATATTGATTGACTTGTACAAGACGCTTACCAATACAATGAACCATAATCTTTCAACTATGTCCCTGTCCTGATATTAGATCTATGCATATTTCATATTGGATTTAAGCGAAATAGCTAATTTAGGCATCGAATATTGGTTGAATAAGTAGACTGGCTTGGCTAACAGACATGTGACATGCACCCTTTGAGAAGCATCCGGCTATCCCACCCAGCCGTGTCGAATGCCAAGGAGCTGTGTATCTGTCGGACAGGGTTCTCAATTTGCAATCTCCTCGCCGGAATATTATGTGTGCTGCCGTATAACAAGTCACGGTGGAGGTATCGGCTACAGCAACTAAGACATGATTCGGTTCTGTGGGATAAAAACGGCTTCTATTATAAGCTAATATTCGAGCTGCTAGAGAGATTTCAGCACGCCTACACGTGTTCTCTTCGCCACAACAGATAAAAACACGCACGTGCTATTGCCAATAGAGTAGGAAGCAGCAATGGGAGTCGTTGTACTGCTGCCTTAGCATGGCAATATTTTGAAACTATACATTTCTCTGGTTTCCAGAGTTGAGGAGAGAGAAGAATTTTATAAAATCTCTTAAAATATGTTACTATTACAAGAGTTACTGCTATAAACCCCCCTGGTAATATAGTTAACAAACTTTAATTAAAACGAAGACAACTATTATCAATATAACCAAAGGCCTCCATCTACAATCCGCCCAAACCTCATTGTCAGGCCACTCATAGCTCAACTTGCAAGGGTTGGAATGTAACCAAGGGCCAATTGTCAATGACTCAATGCTAGGAAACTGCTCCCACCCGCCCGAAGCATTCACGCCCCTGCCCGTACGAGCGGGAATATAGCTGGGTCAGAAGACCGGGGCAAGTTGTAGTTGAAGCCTGAGGACCGAAATTACCATAGGCGAGATTAAGAAGCGAAGAGGTGCCTGGAGTTTTGGGTGTGAATATTTTGACCCAACACCGGTGCAGCCAGCAGATAGACTATCTGACAGAGATGGTCTGCGAGACGGCAGTCCGACAGACTGGCGATTTTCATCAGACGGACAGACCAGAGCAGGCCGTCCGTTTGGGTTGGGCTGCTATTCCAGCCTCGCTACCAGTCCGCCGCGCTTTGGGTAACTGCAAGGGGCAAGTCTTCTCGACGTGGCGCTTCTGCAAGGGCCCGAAACTATTCGTTACCTTTTGCCTGTTGCATGACAGCTTGCAGTGTCAGATTCTGCTGAACATTGACGCTATAATTATGGGCTGCATAAAAGGAGCGACGGATCCTGAGTCATGTAAGGGAGAATTTTATCGTCGGTATAAAAGTGTAATTCATCGGCGTAGTTTTGAACCTGGGGCGAGGTGGGGAAGATCAAGTTTTAAGGTTCGGGAAGTTTAATGGCCCTGTAACTCGGCTAATCAATCCATGTGCGATATTATCAGCACCTGAGTCGACATGGATTGAAACAGGCGTACCGCTATTTGCTTTTCCTGGGCAGATTTACCCCCACGCATTAATGCCTTATCTATAGCATGAACTGCAGTTATTGCCAAGGCTTTCTATTCGGCTTAATCTCTTACTTGGCATTTATCCTTTTTTATATATAGCTCTGTAAGTAGCACCTCGATCAAGAAGCTAGAAGCTTTTCAAACTTACACTCTTCAAACCTTGATTCCCTACAGTTCCTACATGACTATTACCTTTATCACCGTTATCACGCTACTACCATGCTCGCCTTATCCTTTTTGCTAAGTGCCGCCGCGGGTGTTAACGCGATGCTTGGCAGCGATATTAAACCCGTCAAAATCTCAAACACAACATACATTTGTCCCACCGATTGTACCTATGGAGGTCGCTTATATCAGCGGGTGGGAAATTCGTGCCTGGAAAGCGAAATTGTTGTTTCGTCTGATTGGGGCTCTGAAGACTTCTATGCCTGTAATGGGACAAGCCCTGAGGGCTGGCACGAGCGACCCAACGACGGAGGAGCATCAGAGTGCCATGTTTTTCAATCAATCCCCAACGACTCTGACGTATGCGACAGTGAGAGGTGAGGCAAAGGTGGTACAAAGATAGTACCGTGGTTGTAATTGGAAAGGATACTAGAATCCGCCAACTAAGAGAGCGGACAAGGAGCACACTATTCTATGCTTAAGATGTGCTTGTTGGTTCATCGGGCTTGAGTATTTGAGCTATGGACGCTCAACTAGCATTCCCAAAGTCAGGTTACTTATTCAAGGCAAATGCCATTATTATCTCTGGTAGCAGTACTACAATAAGAATTTCCGTATTATTCCACTCTGTCAGAAATTGTGAGTGTTTTATTCTGTCCAAGCTATCCTTAACCTGTGGTTAGTCTCAAGAGTGTTTGTAACAGGCATGATAGAGACTTGGGTGAGATTCGAGGACGTGTCGGATAAAAGAGCCTTCGAAAAACGGACATCAAGACGCTCAGTCTCTTTAACCAATGTAATCTGGATGGCTCCTACAACGCCCTCGAGAGTATCTACAAGCATCAGTTCCAACTGGACATGTCAATTCAAAATATATGGTTCAGAGGTTCATGGAACTGGTGGATGATATTCGAAAATCGGCTTTTTGGCCGGAAGCCGGCCGACCACCCAAGGACAAATACGCTAATAACGCAGTCAAAAAGGAGCTTCTCAGCCATTCTCGATATGCACAGCAAATCATTGTCTACTAGAGCTTGAAGTACGGCATCAAGAACGGGGATACAAGACTCGTTGATCGGGTTATTGGTGTCTGTTGCTGTTACTTCAAGGGAACTGGACAGTCAAACTACGTATTCGAAATACTCTGCTTGAAGCGGCTAATAAATTTTAAGGCCTTTTACCTGATCCTAATACCTTAGAATACTTAATAGCTAGTATTAAATAAACGTGAATAATCGGAAACTCAATCTGCCCAGTCCATCTCACGTCCAGTCATGGAGCATGCACCACATTTTGTCAAGTCAGAACCGTATATTATATTAAGAGTTCCAAGGGATTTCATTGCTTCCAAGTATTATATGCTATCAAATTATGCCTTCATGTCTCATTCTAGTTTGCTTTTTCAGGCGACACATCTACTTGCGCGCCTCAAAGGGAGTCTCATAAGGCACCTCGGCCTGGGGCGTAATGCGAGCCAGGTGACGTCTCTGGCCGTCCTCCCAGTCTACAAGGGCCGTGTGCTGGGTAACTCTGTTGTCCCAAATGACGACGGTGCCCTCCTCCCACTTCACTCTAGCCTGAAAGTCGGCACCATATGCCAAGTGGTCATATAGGAACTTGAGAATGGCATCCGATTCTTCCCTCTTCAGGCCTAGAATCTCCCGTGTGACTATGGGTGTGTCTGTTAGCTGGTGTTTCAGGGGCGGCAGCTGCCTTGGTTGCCAGGTTGACTTACACTGGGGGTTGATGTAGAGCGCCTTCTCACCCGTGGCAGGATGAGTTCGCACAATGGGGTGGTCGTTGACCACGGGCTCCCGTCGCTTGATGCTGTTTCTGGCCGCGGCGGCGTTGACTTGTTCAATGCCGGAGTGGGTGGCTCGCAGGCCATGCAGACGCTCCTGGAACAGTGGGCTGAGACGGTTGTAAGCCTGGACGGCATCGACAAACAGGGTGTCGCCGCCCGTCTCTGGCTTGTTGAGGATATATAGGAAAGTTGTGCCGGGGGGTTGCTTCTCATACGACACGTCCGAATGCCAGGCCACGGAGCTGGTTCGGGCTTCAAAGAACTGAGCAGCTCCCTTGTCACCCTCGCCACGGTGCACAAGGTGAATCTCGGGATATCCCTCTGGGGCCCCAGACGTGGGGTGGATGTGGTGACGGCCAAAGTACTCGCCATACTTCAAGGCGTCTGGGATGGACAGGTCGGCAAAGTCTTGGTTTCTGAAGGCAACAACCTTGCGCTTGGCGACGTAGTGAGCCAGCTCATCTTTGCCCGCGTCGCTGAGTGAAGAAAGTTGGATACCAGAGATTTCTGAGCCAATGGTGGGCGTGAGTTGTGTGACCTTGGTTCCCTCAGGAAAGAGGTTGGGGTATGATGTGTCGGCGTCCTTGCCGTGCTCGTAGTGTTGGAAAGGCTCTAGGGGGCCCCATTTCTGCTCCCTGTTCCAGGTAGGGAGGTAGTGAGGGTACTGCGAAGAAATTCTGTTAGTATACATATTGTAAAGGAGATACACAGGTCATGTCACGGTACGTGATGGCAAGTAGAGACCTTCATACCTTGGCACCGTTACCGCCCTTCTTTCCAGTCTCGACATCGCGGTCCACGTTGTAAGGGTCAATTTCTTTATACTGTCCCAGGTGAAGTTTGTACGTTGGGCGAGGCTTAGCCTCCTCGGTGGCTGTGGTAGTAATTGCGGAAGGTGCCATGTTTGTATGCTGAGTACGTAGTATGTTTGTCTCCTGTCTTGCTCGATAAGCAACTCCTCGGACAGCATGAACAACGGACTCAGAGTTCCTTATATACTTGACTGCTCTGGGGGCCAACCCCGCTATATCTCCCTGACGCCAGATATTGCGAAATTATGCACGGTTACTGCAGTAGATGGCTTAGCCATCAGATCCTCCCCGGAATGTGATGCAGCTGACGGTATTTGGAAAGTCCCAAGTCAACACTAACATAATAGCTTGCAGTTTACACTTGAATACTGTTAGTGGATACACCAAGGCACGATCCCCGTTGACGTGATGATGGTGCCGATCACGTCACCTCACCCGATTCTTGCAAGTCTAACGCTGCATGATGCCCAGACATGCAAGCACGCAATTTTGGCCGGGCAAGACCTAATTCGTTTCGATGCATCAAATGAGAAGGTCTTAGACGTCGGTGTGTATCAGTCATGTCATGCCATGTCACACTGTGCCGTTGTCGGAGAGCAATGGCGTGCAGGATCTGGAACCGCGTCTAGGAATCTTGCTGGGCGGGCTCTGAGTTTGGACCAATTCCTCCAGGCATCGGTTGCAATATTATGAGGATAGATTGGCCCACATAGAGGGCGCGTCATCGGAATTTCTTTTCTCATGCAACGCCCCTCATCAATGGAAACTGGCTGTTCTCACGTAATCTAGGAGCACCTCTCGGACACGGGTAAAGAGCCCGAAAATATTCGGCAAGCGCAGTACATAATATGTGAATGTTTGCATCAAAAAGAGAAATTCATGGAAATGAGCAAGTGGTAGGTATCCGAGGTGATATTTACACCTTGCACTCCCGAGTCAACAAGACCAATGGATCTTGGACGCCCAGAAAGATTGGGAAGATGCCGGTCGCAACCATCGCTTAACGAAAAGGAGGTCTCGGAAGTTTCCGAGTCCAAATGTGAGACACTGCCAAGAGGGAAATTGCCGTTTAATATGGCGTGCCAATGGCGAGGCGTTCCAGTGACAGGTTGTGGCGGAGAGGTCTGCAGCCATCTTGGCAATTTCATCACGCAATACTAGCGACTTGACAAGTGGCGTTTTTGTCAAGGTAGATCATCACTAGAGCCTGCAGGAGAAGCCTTGGAAGGTTCCCTGGCGACTTCTCGAAGCCGTGACGAGGAACCCGAAACACGGTATCGTATTAGAGGACAGCATTTCGTTTCTACTGTGAAGATAATCGCTGGTATCTACTGGCAGTTAGTTGGCCCAGGTAATGTGTCGTGTATATTGAGAACAACTCTCATTACGAAGCCATACGCCAAATACCTAGGTACTTCAGTGTCTAAATATTAATACTCAGCCAGGTGTTTGTATTACAAATGGCCGCCATCGCTGTTCAACTCTCCAACGCCACGGAGGCTTGACTCGATCCCCACACTGTTGCCCCGTCTGTCAGCAAGTCAGCTACGGAGTACATATGTCTGGTACTCCGTACAGGGCGCGAATCCGGGGTGAGGGGGCACTGGGGGGATAAAACTGAGATGGTGGCCACGTACATGTATGCAGAGGCGACCGGCAAGCCCGCCCACGTGAAGAACTCCCATACAGCACCAACATGGAAAGGAACAAGGCCGAGGTTGTCCTGCCGCCAGAGGTGCTAGCTAGAATCCCCCAAACGACGCTCTGCTCGAGCGCCTTGGGCCTTGCATGGCAGACGGTGCAACGGCCCGTCTTCAATCACTCGATCCGGGTGTTTTTCGCGGCCCAGTGGTTGGCCGAGAAGGAAGGCTCGGAATGGGCGCAACCCGACAATTTGCCTCTCCTCTTTGTCGCCTGCGTCTGCCATGACCTGGGAACCAGCGACAACTTCAACGGACCCCAGCGATTCGAGGTGGAAGGCGCAGATGCCGCCCAGCATCACTGCCAATCTCACGGCATCTCGGAGCAAGACAGCCGCAAGGTTTGGACCGCCATTGCTGTTCACACCAGCCCCGGCATTGCGGAGAGAATTGACCCATTCTCCCGATTGGTTCGGTATGGTGTCATGATGGACTTTTCAATGGTAGTACGAGCCGACGTTGGGGCCGATGACTTGTTTGTTGAGCTCGAAAAGACGCTCCCCAGATTGGATATTGAGCGGGTTTTGGCAGACGCAGTGGTCAACCAAGCAAACGAGGTAGAGGCCAGCCAGCGTACAGATAACAAGAGCTGGTTCTCAACTCACAAATTCCCAATCGCTAGTTGGCCGGGTATATTGCTTCGAGCCCGCTTGCAGAACCCAGACCATGTAGGGAGGAACCCGGCCTTTTAAAGTATTCGAAGCTATATAATAAGTTGGGGAAATAGTTGAAGTTGTGTAATAAATGGCCTTTTTGACTAGATCGAGTGCGGCACGAGTAAGTCGGGTAACTGGCCCGGATTGCTACACGCGTGTTGAGCTAGTAGAGGAAATATGGCAGGATCCTGGTGCGTATTACATGGATAAATAGGATATCGGCCAACAAGAAGTGGTAAAAGTGCGGGATCCTTGAGGCGTGGGCGGCCCTATTAATTGCCCTGCCAAAATGCTAATAAAAGAAAAAGGTACGATAAAGGGACCGTCTCCGCATTTGCCAGAGAACAAACTGCGGTGAAAGTCTCACAGGCACAACCACAAGTTACGTCCGTTCGTGACCGCAGTGTAGGGTTTCCGACTTGAGAGACACAAGGAAATAATTTAACTACCAGACCCTTTTCTATCCGTCGATATGCGGTTGGCTGGGGAAATATGATAAGCTGATAGTCGAGTCGCGCTTAGTGACACTCTCCGACGGCATCTACTACACGGACCTGACTTTTACCGTTTCGGATTCTTTTTAACCTTCTTGACCCACGGCTACTTCCTAGTAAAGGCTATATATATAACTGGCTTCTTATGAGAAATATGGCGGTTTGGCATAAAGTTATAGGCCTCCTTTTTTTTGCATTCAAACCAATTGGAAGCGATAAAGGTCAGGCCCGTGTAATATATTCTAATAGCATGTGGTTCTTATTTTATATCATCTACATTCCAACTAACCTTTCTACTACTATTATTACGGTTAGTCGGCCTTAAAAATAAGGGCTCAGATAGTCTTAGCATCCCTCCTTATTAGTCTGGCCTTGGGTAGTCCATAGGCTATTCATTCCCCCAATGATGATGACGGTGGATGTCCCCAAGGAGGAAAGGCAATTCTCGGACTGGTAACTTTCGTTAAATGCCAACCCATTTATATGAGGAAAAAACATCCATTTTGGCCTTGGTTAACCACTTTCGGGGCATTGTGGTAGTCTTCTTTATTTTTCATTTACAACAAGGTACTACCCCCGGCAAATTCCTTCAACCATTTGCTCTAGAAGAAAGTCTCTATATTTGTTACATCTCGGAATTCGGTCATTGGTGCCGTATGGGTTCCGGAATCGACTTGATCGGCGACATTTGCATGGCTCGTGGAAGGTCAACGGTGTACTCGGTACCCAGCCATGCCATCAACTGGCATCAATTGATGTCTGGTCTTTCTAAACACGCTGCTGGCACAGTTACCCACTGATATTTCAGGTTGTATCGGCAAGACGAATCTTTGCACTTGAATCGGTCACGAGCATCCCATTTACCTCGGCACCGGAGTGTGGTAGTTGGACAATTGGACTGCTACAATGAGGCGCACTTAGTCTAGCATGCTTTCCTGGGGACCATGTACGCATCGCACTGCGCTAACATTGAATCGTTACACTCTTCGGGTGGTTTCGTTGTCGCATGGTTGGGCGACAAAGGTTGCACAAAGAATGCGACCTTGGGCCAAACACTGTCTCGGTCCTCGACCCCTCACCGACTTCAATTTGAAGATTTCAGTAACCCTTATCGCTCATCATGGTGTTAACTAGCAAGGGCAGCAGCACCAAATACCTTGGCGGCTCTGGCGATGCTCTTACAATTTGGATTTCTATAGCCGCAAGCACCGTTCTTGTCTTCTACGGATACGATCAGGTAAGCCCGGGTCTTTCTCCCTACATGACGCCTCCACTTACCACTTGTGTGTAGGGAGTGTTCGGAAATGTCCTAGTCACGCAAGATTTCCTCGACACCATGGGCAACCCCTCAGCACAAGACCAAGGGACCATGACATCCGTATACAACCTTGGCTGTTTTGCTGGCGCATTGTCCACCTTGTATTCTGGCGACAAGCTCGGCAGACCGAGGACTCTTATACTCGGCAGCCTCATTGTTGCCATTGGTGCCGTCATCCAAGCTGCATCCTGGGGTGCAGCCCAGATGTATGTTGGCCGTGTCGTGGCTGGCTTGGGTACTGGCATGAACACTGCCACTTCTGGCGTGTGGCAGTCCGAGACGTCAAAAATGCGAAGCCGTGGAAAACTAGTCATTATCCAAATGGCAAACTGCATCGCCGGCTTTTGCTTGTCAAACTGGCTGACCTTGGGCTTCTCGTTCGCTCCGGGCAGCGTATCATGGCGATTTCCACTGGCCTTCCAAGTCTGCAAGTAGTTCGAAGTCTTCTTTTGTTTGGCAAGGATATTCTGACCTCGAAAATAGTCTTTTCTGGGCTCATCATGCTTATATGTCCCTTCCTGCCGGATTCCCCGCGTCTATTAATTCGCAAGGGAAAGTATGACGAAGCCCATGACGTGCTCGCAGCTCTCCAAGGCGACGATGCCACTGCCGATTCACCATCCGTCAGAACACAATTCTCCATCATTAAGGGCATCCTGGACACCGAGTATGCCGTCACCTACACGTGGTGGCAGCTCTTCACTGGCAAGGGACCTGCAGGCGTCGTTCGTCGAATGATCCTTGGCGCATGGATGCAAGCTATGAACCAGATTAGCGGTATTAATGTCACCTCATATTACATGACAGTGAGTTAAATCAGGACTAAACCGCCGGAAATAAGGCACTAAGGAGAAAGCAGTATGTCTTTATTCATTCAATCGGTCTTGATGAGCTCCTGGCTAGAATCCTAGCTGCCGCCGGCTCTGTTGATTACCTTATTTTCTCCTTCCTCGCGTATTTTGTCGTTGAGCGCTACGGACGTCGCAAGGTTATGATGACCTCTGCGGTTGGATGTGCCCTCTGCTGGATCATCATTTCAATAGCTCTTGGACTTTCGGAAACCGGCAGAGGGGATTCTTTCAAGTTGGGTGTTTTTGCTGTTAGTTTTTTCTTTGTCTTTTTTGCCTGTTTCGCCACGGGCGTTCTCGGCGTGCCATGGTTGTACCCAACGGAAATAAACGCCCTGGCATTCAGATCCCAAGGAGCGAGTCTTGCCATGGCCACTAACTGGATAATGAATTACATGGTGGCTCAAATCACGCCTCCGGGAATCGAAAACCTGGGTTACAAATTCTGGATCATCTGGGCCGTAATTTGCGCGTCCTTTGTTCCCACTACCTATTTCTTTTATCCAGAGACAGCCAACCGATCGCTCGAAGATATCGACAGATTCTTTGCTGACAATCCAGGTATCTTTGTCTTTAGAAACAAGATAGCCACCCAGCTCCAAAGACCGTCCATTTACGAAGAAGCAGACAATAGAGTTGCGCACAGGAAAGAGAATATAAGCGATAAGAAATTGGCGACAATTGTTAGTACCAAACCAAAGGAACAAGGAGCTCATTACCAGGCAGCTTCCTTGTCCCAACAGTAAAGCTAGTATTTGAGGCCATTTGGGACTGTTGCTTAAATAGTCAACCAGGAAGGAGAGAAATACAACCTCTAGTAAGAATCTCTGTTTATTACGTTTTGGGGCTGGGTAATTGACGCTGTATGTGGGAGCTACCAGTAGCTAGTAAGAACATTTCACCGGCCGCCGCTAGAGACATCGAGACATGGACTGTTGAAACAAGGAAACATATGGACATACCAATTAAAACAAGCTCAAGGCCTGCTTCAATTCGTTGCAGGCGTCCTAGGCCTCCTCGAATCCTCGACCCTGGGGTGCGGGATCGCCAGCCTCGGTCGGCCTCGTTCCCACGCGCAACTCCTAGTCCGCCTCCCGAAATACGATATCGAATCCTCTTTGAAGCAGGGGTGATCTCTTTCAGAGAAGACGCCGTGGCCTAAAACTACTAATATATAAAGCTATAAATATATAAAAACGTTGAGCTTATCGCTCGCGCCGGTGGGCACGTCGTGGAACCAGCCGTCAAGAAGTCTGCGACCACCAAGGCCCGGCGTGCCAAATTTTCGCAGGAGTTCACTGCCGCCACCAAGAAGTTCACGAGCATGGTTGATCGTGCCCGTATGAACCCCAGCCTGGTCTGCACGATAATAATACCAACCTAGGTTGGTAGTGTGGAAAATCATTGGGCAATCGTAGCCGGCCAGGCATTACGACACAATCGCTTCATCCAAAATGCCGAGTGAAAACATTGTGACAACACTTGCAAGTCAAATTTATATCCCAAATTCTTTTCTTTTGACCCCTTCACATAATTTGTTGGAGCAATAGAGCGCGTTATTTTTTCCCATGTCGTATATTAACCGCTCTTTGTCTAAAACTGCATTTGGTGCTTCTCCCATCTAGTCCCATGAGGTCTGAGCAGGCAGGGCCAAAATTCCTCTCGCCAGGGACGATTGACCTCTTTCCACAGGAATAATGCTATTTACATTCTTGTGACACGCCGTAACCCTCCTGCCATATAATGCACGAGACACTCCAAATCGCTATCCTTCCCGAGGCGTCACGCTCAAGAATAATCAACATCGGCTTCGACTGACAGCATGTGTCACACATCAGGCTGCAACAGCTTCCGCTGACACTCAAGACTCATCAGGGTTCTTGTAAAAGGATGAATAGCGTCGAGCTTAAAGACCTCTGCGAGCCGGGGCTTACCCTTCCACCAATAGCGCTGTCTGAATATACTATCGTCCGGCGTCGCTGTGCTCTTTGGCTCATTTATGAGAATAGTGATGCCATGACCGGTATGCGCGACCGCAACCTTTTCCCACGCGCACTTAACTTCAGGACAGAATTTGAACTCTGCGGTTTTCGTATCCAGGGGTAGCTGCCAATAACTTTCCCAGAATAACATGGCGTCTGAATGCTCAACGCTGTAGCGGAAGAGGCAAGAGGGTACATCGCATTTGTAGAGACGGCAAATACTGGTGTTAAATATCTCTAAGCTGACAAGATTCGGCAGGTTTTCGGCAACTTGAGCTGTGAGTAGAAGCAGGCGGTTAATAAGGCCCAAGTCATTATCAGGACGCAGTATATCCGACCTAAAGCAGACTCTCTCAAGCTTGTGCCATTGCGCCGGCAATAGCGGTGTAGTCAGAGCATTGGCAGAAGGACATTGCATTTCTGTAAGCCGAGTCTCTGTGCCCAAGGGCTCTACAACAGAAACTTCCTTGAATCGGTGCCCATGATTGTATAGTAGATCCATGACAGATAATGGCCTGGTCTGTACGGGAGTTGGCCTCATGAACCCTCTGAAATTTTCTGCAAAATAGTGAAAACTTTCAAGGCTTTCTGGCAAGGATAAAAGTACATGTTCTCGAAAGTCTAATTGCGTACGTTAGCCAAGGAGTCTTTTATTGGGCACGTTTCTCACATACCTTTGAGATATTTCTCTTCTTCTTCGTTGGTTCTCCTGCAGAATCTCTCTAGCCTCAAGGAGTTAATATGTACCAAGCTCTCATGGATAAGTTTGGTAAGTGCTAACGGACTCATCTGTCGCTGGAACTGACGCCTTATGAGTAGAGAGTTGATACTTTCTACTCTTGGAAGATGGCTGTTCTTGAGTCCTTGGAATTGCAAGAGGGACCCGAGGTATCTCCCGACTGGATGAAAACCCTGCGGTCTGCTTAAAGTCAATCTGGTAGCTCGATAATGCAGTGGACGAGTTTCAATACTATTGTATCTTTTTTTTTGGTTGTGAAATATTGTCATTTCGATTGTTCCATCGAGATTGTCCCAGCTTCGGAAAGGGTAGTCGTGATGCGTGGTGATGTCATCGTAGTAATGTCTAGAGTCACTAGAAGACTTAATGGCTAGCTCTAGTGTTAAGCCACCAGAGCGGCCTCTAGGTACCCAAGTCGAGAGTATACCAAGTAGCATCTCCATTGCAGCAGTGAAAACTCTGTTGTTTCTATTCATTATTAGCATGGCATCGTAAGAGTGAGGATATCAGAAGATGGATCATACCGATAAATGTCAAACCAACTTTCGAGTTTGTGGCATGACGGGCAAGAATAACCTGGCAACACAATGAGAAACAATAAATGACGAACGTAAGTAGTTCTGTGGGCGTTCTTTCCGCTCATGATGCGTGCAAAGTCTTGTAGAGCGGTGTCGTCGACCAAAAGATGACGAAAAGTCATCTTCTCAAAAAAAGATTGCCATTCAGAGCAGACTGTGGCGTACGAGGCAAGTCGATCAGGCCTCTCGCCGCCGTAAAAGTCAAGTCGATCATTTCCATCGCCCTGGGATACCAAGTTAAGAATTTCGAACCGCAATTCAGGTGGAAGGTCGAGCCAAGTTGCATATGTCTGGGGGCCGTCTTGCGGCTGCGGAACAGGTGCGGATGCCATGGATAGAGAAGATGGCACGAGTAGAGAAGAGAGAGAGAGAGGATTCGAAGTATACAAGAATCGTCGCGTAGCGAGAGATGGGGCCGATTTATGTCTAGATGAAAAGGAGTTAAAAATTGTGGGCTTCATGGAGAAAATTCTTAGATTTGCCTAATTAATAAAGTTCATCTAGCTAGAGCTACTTTGATAACTCACTTCAATGTTGAAAGCAAGTAAGTTTGTACTAGCATTTTATACGCTGGCCTAAATCTGTAGTGGCACGAAGACATTGTACATATAATGGCTGCCACTGAGGCCAGCACATATGGTACCAGCTTGACCGTAAATTTAGCTTCCAGATCTAACCAGTTAACATTATTGGGCGTACATATGTATGCCTAGGATAAAGTTTAGGCAGCTTCAGTGACAGACTAGGGCCTGGCTGCTTATCTTAGCTCAATTGAGGCTGCCCCGCTAAAGTTTAGTTCTTGAAGCGGAAATGGATTTTGGTGGTTTGTCGCGACAACTAGAGTCTGGTGTTTGGCACCAGAATATTGTAAGTAATAGTACATGTATATAATTATTATAAAATTGTAAACTACTATGCAAGTAACGCGTTATATAATATATAAGTCGGGGTTATACTAATATATTTTACGTATTTAATTGGACAGGATTACTGCAGTAACAGGCAGAAGAAGTATACTTTATTAGTTTAAGCGAGGCGACTTCTGGCATCCTATTATTACTCGCGTTTTGCGCCCTTGTGGTCTTCCGCATTTTCTTCCTGTTTGTGAGCAACAGGAACTGCTCTTCAGCATCCGTAAAGTTTGCAGCACAAAATCCCCAAATTGGGCTAACGCATTTGGGCACAGTGCGCATGGTACTATACCTAACCATGTCTAAAACTCGTGACCCACGGAAGGACTGGTACGGTACATGTCCACGATAGCAGGGCCGCCTAGTCTTAGCATCGCCATCTTTATCACCTTGTCTTTAGCGAGCAAATTTCCGTCGCTAGTATCACATGCGCTCTCCAGTCAGGCCAAATAGCTTGTAAAACGAGGCGCCATGTAGGTCTCTAATAACTACCCCAACTCCGGCTTTTTTTTTTTTACCTGCGGCTAGAACGTCCTAGCTCTTGGCCTAGCCGGGGTTCCAAGTATTAGCCTAAGAAGCGGCCGTGTTAGGCAGCGGATTCAGGGGGATAACAGTGCAATACCAGTACCGAGCGTCTTCATGTTCGTACCAGGGATGCCGGTGGTCGTGAATCGCGCAGCTGTCGCGGTGCCGGTTATTAGATAGCATCATGCTCATCTCGAAGGTACAGGAAAGAGATCTTATAGGCAACCAGGTTTTATAAGAAATAATTACAGTATAAGGCAGACTAGAGGAAATAAGTATAAGAATAATAAAAAAGGTATAATAGTAGCTTAGTAAGAATATTTAAATATAAAGTACTAGTAAAGGTAACTAACTAATAAAAAGCTAAGAAATTATAGCTAATAGGAAAATAAAAGGCTTAGAACGTAGCCGGCGGGTAGGGCAGAAGAACCTTTCGTTCTTTAAGGCACTTATAGATTAATGTAGAAACAGGAGAGGTGATAAGTTGTTAGATTCTCAGTGACCACAAAATATGAAGGCTGGCTCAGGTAGTTGGGGAGTAAAAATAAAAGACCTCAATTCTTCAAGTTAAACAAGAAGAGAAGACAGACAAGAGTACATCACAATATTTTATCTCCGTAATAGTGCCACCGTATTTCTGACTAAAGTCCAGATTGTTCCGTCTCCTGAATTTTCTTTCGTTTTCGACATGTACGGCTTGGTGAGTTTGCTGTTGAGAAGACGATCTACATAGGAGTGAAAGTGAATATCCCAGGTGAAGAAGGGTTCGCCGCTAACTGTAGATGCGCGATGCGAAAGACATTAAATGTCCTATCAAATAACCTGATAGGGTGTACGCTGCGGCGACGAGGGGATACTATTATATTTAGTCCGAGGATCAGGTTGATGTTCTAAAAGGCCCTTTGCGTTATAAGTGAACGAGCCAGTGTGAACCTGGCAAAATATTGCTGGGACTGCGAGGCACACGGACGTCGAAGTTTGACGGGGGTGTGTGGTGTCCTCGCATTGCGATTCGTGCAGCCTGTACGTGCAGCTATCGCGGTGTCGGACACTGGACATGTTATTGTCTAAAGTGCGGGAGAGAGGCTTGGTAGGCAACAGAGTGCCTGAAGAGATAACTGCTGCACAGGCAAGGTTATGGAGCGAAGCGAGAAGACCGTTGGAGAGGCATTGGAGAGGCAGGGGGCTGGCTGGACTTGGAGAGACATATCAAGGCAGGCAGAGTAGCCAATAAGAGGGCGAGAAATTCTAACCAATAGGAGATAAGGGATTTAGCGGGGAGGAAATTTTGGCGTCGGGGTGCGTCCAGAAGAGCCTTTCGTTCCTCAAGGCACGTAGAGTCAGCCTTCGGCTGAACAAGCAGCCATGGTCGATCTCTAGGTCACAGCCCTCTGCGAGAAACCAATCGGAAGTCGCAGATGCACCACACACGCATACCCACACCTTCTGCAGCCCCGGTTGTTTCTGCCCGGCACGATTTTAGGTTTGAGCCAAGGCGCCGTTATCTCGGTACTCAGACTTGTGACTCAGGTACCCGTTTCACCATGTCGTGGCTAGCTTCAGACCAATCTTACGTGCCGGAAAATAGCTGAGAAGAAGTCTTCTTATCAGGTTTTATGTGGCTCATCAAAAAGGTCAGACATTCTCTTAGACAAGCTTCTTTATAGGCGCCCTAATCTTCATTCGAAGGA
>NW_011942192.1:18944-21274 GCF_000187425.2 Metarhizium robertsii ARSEF 23 | reverse complement strand
TCTTCGGCTTCAATCCAACCAAGCATAGGATACGGTGCGTGGAATCTTGTGGCCATGCAGATTATGTATGGAAAAGATTTGAAGGCTTTTGAGACGGAAAATGCTGGTGTCCGCCATCTGCGAGAAGATCTTGAGTTATGGAGACGCAAAGGCGCTCTGGGCAAGCTTCGCAATATTATCATGTGGATTACTGATAGACATGCTGATGGGAACCGATTAAGAGGGTTCAAAGCGCTCCAGATTGAGCATCAAAACAATCTCCTTGATGACGATGAGCGCCGCTGCCCTCCTTCTCAACTAAAGCGGCCAAATGATACGCGATGGAACTCACATTACTATGCCTTCGAGACGGCCTGTCAAAACCGGGCTGCAATAGATGCATATGTAGAAAAGGAAGAGCGATCTTTCACAACACGGCTTGAACAACCATTGCAAAAAAACAAGAGAAGGGACCCGGACAAACAACTTAAACTTTCAACAAAACCCGCAATTGTTGAGGATAAACTCTCTGTTGACGACTGGATCACAATTACGAGGTATATGCAGATTTTAAAGCCATTAATGCTGGTCACAAAGAAGCTAGAGGGGTGTCCGCAGGAAGGACGCAATGGCTGCATGTGGGAGGTGCTGCCTTGCTATGAGTTTTTACTAGCCCACTTCGAGCGTCTTGCTGAGCTTTATAAGCACGACCCGGACGAGGATCTCAGGCTTAACATCCAGCTCGGATGGCAGAAGCTCGATGAGTATTACAAGAAGCTTGATAATACTGAGGTGTATGTGGCCGCCGTAGCACTCCATCCCAAGTATCGGCTTGCCAAGATAAAGCAAATGTGGTCCGATCGGGAAGCGGATGGGTGGCCGGCGGCGGCGGAGAGACAGCTGCAGGATCTCTGGAGGGACTACAAAGACGTACAACTTCCAGAAGAGCCAACCGAACAGCAGCCTGACGATGATATCCTGGACGAGATACTCAATCCTCCTGTGTCGCCTTCGACAGAGGATCTATATGGTCCCATGGAACACTTGTACAAGAATCCGGCCCAACAGCAAGCCTCACCACCAGACGAAATGGACGAGCTCCAAGGCGCAGTTGATGCATCCTTTAGTAGAGTAAGGGATCCAGTTAACTTTTGGATTTTACATCGATCGCGGTGGCCAAGGCTATCCCGGATGGCGCTGGAGATCTATGGCATCCCGCCAATCGAAGCCGACAACGAGAGGCTATATAGTAAATGTGGCGATATGGTAACAAAGAAGAGGAATCGGCTATCGGCAAACATAATTGGGGCTGCACAATGTCTTCGGCAATGGGACGAGGACGGCATAATTGAATGGAAGTAACTAGAGTATAACACACAGTTACAACCTTTTGGCGTATGATATCCGGTCAAATAGTGAGGTTAATGGGCAGTGGGTGTCAAGGGCTTTTTGTGGACCGTATAAGGCAGGCGGTCCAGTCCACGACTTTTGGACTAGTAGGCGGTCCAGTTTGCGGCCTCTGGACTGGACGGACCGCCTATTAGGAACACTGGATGCAGCCTCGCAACTCTGATGAATGGCGGAATTGCCCAGCCTTCAGAATTAATGCCTTGGATTACAAAAACTGTCTCTATTCCCTGGCTGTGCTAAAGTTGGTCTTCCACGTCTGTCTGAGCTTGTTACAACCATGGTGGTTGAGATAATGCCCATTGCAAAGCCAGTCTCATCAAAGTTGTAGGAATCTTCATCCTGGATGCCGTATTTGGCAACAGTGTCGCGTACAAGCTAAACCCACCCTACAATGACGTTTGGATCTCGCACAGGGCCCTCTGATAGTCATATCTACGCGTAAAACGCGTCTTTAACTCTTTGTGGCGCTTGACGAAGTTTGAAGCCCATCGTGGTCCCACCGAAGCGCGTCGCGATCCGCAAGTAGTCGATTAGCCATATCTTGCACGCAACAAAGCCGGGAGAAAATGATCGCGGATCTAGATCAAGTATATACTGAATAATAGTTGACTCTTCTAAGTCATAAGTCTGTAAGTTTCCGACAATTAGGCGTAGTATTCCCTCGAGAAGGCCGGCCGAGTTTCCTGCGAGCTAGAGTACTAAAGTCAACTGAGTAGATACCTGCATCGCCTCGTATACTCAATGTCGGGTCATTTTCAATGGCCTGAAGGGCAAGGATAATCATATTCTCATCACTTTTTGCTAGTCATAGTTAGAAATAGAAGAAATTGCGATTGAAGTTGGAATGTTGTTTCCGCTAAGTGGGGTGTGGCACTCGCTATGCACAATACGTTAGTGAGAAGAAAAGTTACCGCACTGGTACGGTGGGATATTAGGCAAAC
>NW_011942192.1:17120-18844 GCF_000187425.2 Metarhizium robertsii ARSEF 23 | reverse complement strand
AACAACTGCAGACCCGACAATGCACCAAAAAGCATTGCACCATAACACACTGAAAGGTAGTAAATCGCTGTATTCTTAATCCACAACGCTCTATAGATAAAAGTAGCAGTAGTAAATATAGTCATAAGAAGCACGCGATAAACGTGCACTATTTTATATGTTATTTAAATGCATTTTATTGTGGCTATTATAGTTGCTGAACGTCTCGCTAAAGGTGCCGCTGATGGTGTTAACTACTCTACATAGAACCTCCTATATTATAGTGGGTTATAGCGCTATAGCTAGAGTTACAGCGCCTACTACTAGCTATTACTCTTGAGACTAATGACCTTATAAAAAGTAGTACATATTTATCACACGCCTCTTTTAACTATATTTACTATTATTACTTTCCATTTAGAGTGTTACGCTGCCTTTTTAGTGCATTTTGGTGTATTTTGGTGCATTTTGGTGCATTTTACATTGCGCATTGTCGGGTCTGCAGTTGTTTGCCTAATATCCCACCGTACACTGGGGCAGTGGGGTGGCTAAACATCCCAGTAGCGATTACCCTTGCCAGTTAGTCCAAACTCCAGTTCATGAACTGTTTAATTGCACCATTGCGGCACCTTAACCCCCTGGGGTGTGTATATTATATTTCGCAGCATGCGGATACACCCTCGTATGCCCAGGGTTCAAATGCAAAGGTTACATACAAAGTCTATAGTACCCATCCGGAGCGGCATATGACGAATCCTTGACATTACCTACAGACGTTAGAAGAGCCACTTGGGACATAGCACTTCTGTAGAAAAATGTCGTTCATCATACGGGACTGTAACCTCAAGGGTCAAATTTCACGTGCGAGTTTTCAATTATCTTATGTCCTACTAAGTGGTTATCCCGACCAAGTTTAAACTCTCATTGCTTTTGAAAGCAATATCAAGCTCCATATGCAAGCTGATAGCACGCTCATTTGGCTGCTGCGGATGCGAGGAGGCTGATATGGGCGAAGTTTGGGCCGGCTTTGGAGCCGACCCGATTCATCTTCAGACGTGCATCACGCCCCGTAGATCCTCCACATCGCGATGGGCAGCCCGGCCCCGACGGGGCATGAAGATCATTTTCTCTTGTGTGCACCATTTGCGTTAGTCTATCCCAAGCCACTTGGACGAAGCTTGCGATGCGCAGTACCTTTTGCATAAAACCATGCCAACGAGGCTTGTGCCAGTTGTGCTCAGTGTATCCGCCTTTTTCGATAAGGAGCGAACCGTCTAGACCTTAGACCCTAGTTCTATCAGATGCAGGTGAGCAGTCAGTGGATGGCGGGAACAGGGTAATTGAGGGGGTGAAACCCCTACCAGATCTTGCGAGTTTCTCTTGACATGCCTACATTGAGGCCAACATTCTATCTGCTTGAGCAGCCAAGGCTTTGCAACGGCGTTTGTTCCTGAATCATGCCGTGGTGGCGCTGTTGGATAAGGCTGCCTCTGTTAGTTGAACAAGCAGACTTGACGTAATTGCTAGATGTCACAAAATCATCGATATCAGTAGTTGAGAGGCTGGCCAGCCACCCTGATGAAATCAGGTGGCTGGGAAGTCTTCTAAACTAAAGATAAAAGACATGAACCCTTCTGAAGGATAGAAAAAACAACAATAATTTTTATTCAAGAAAAACAAGCTTAGTTAACAATGAGTCTCATAACGTGACATCTTGTGTCCGGTGGCAGGGCTCGTGTCCTCTT
>NW_011942192.1:12521-17020 GCF_000187425.2 Metarhizium robertsii ARSEF 23 | reverse complement strand
CATCTCTATAGCGGCATGGTTCGCCATTGCACAGTTGACGTGCCGAGTAAAGTGATCAATTAGACTGGCAGCAGGCTACCGCGCGAGCCCGCTGCTAGTCCGCGGTACATCGACCCGAAGTACCCAGATGACTAAGGACGAAAGACCCTAAACCTAAAACGAAACGACCGGGGGTTTTGCAACAGTGCTCCCTATCGCCCACCCGGGATGCGGAAGGGAACGTTCTACCAGGGGCGACAGAAACGCTCGGCGCAGAGAACAATGTCAATATCGCCAAAATATCATGGCTGAGCAACAAACAGTCGGGAAAAGCCTACGGGTCAATTGTCGTCTATGTCACGAAGGGAAGTGATGCGAGACGCCTGTTGGACGGCCATTACTTTGACCTGGCTGGCGAGTCAGCGATTACAAACGCCTTTGAACCACGGAAAGGGACAGTGCAGTGCTACAACTGCCAGGAGATTGGCCACAAATCGTTTCAGTGCAAGAATCCTCGACTTTGCGGGAGGTGCGCAATGCCAGGACATCACCACAAGGAGTGCCAGGCGGCAGAACCGAGGTGCGTGCCGTGTGGCGGACCTCATGAGTCGTTCAGTCGAAATTGCCGTGTGCGGAACGCACGCAGCAATGAGTAAGACGCTTAGCATCTTACAACTCAATGTGCGGAAGCGAGAACCGGTGCAACAGAGCTTGATGAACGACATCGCGCTAAAAGATTATGGGGTTATAGCGGTCTCCGAGCCATACGCAAAACAAGTCGACGGCGACGTGGTAACGAGCCCTGCGGGGCACAGCAACTGGACGAAGATCATACCGACACAGAAGCATGATGCACCCTGGCCGATCCGAAGCATGCTTTGGGTGCGACACGACATTGAGGTTGAGCAGGTGCCGATACCTTCAGCAGACCTCACGGCGGCCGTGCTCCGACTGCCGGATAGGGATGTGCTGGTAGTGTCTGTATACGTACAAGGAAAGAAAACGGAGCCACTCGTATCTACACTAGCAACGCTGCATGACGTGATCCAGCGATTTCGCGACAGAAGAGGCAGACGAACAGATGTGGTACTCGCGGGGGACTTCAACCGCCACGACCTACTCTGGACCGGGGACGAGGTTTCGCCAAGAAGACAAGGCGAAGCCGAGCCTGTCATCGATCTAATGAACGAACATGCCCTTTGTAGCCTGCTCCCGAGGGGCACAAGGACTTGGCAGGGGCCGGACAATGAAAGTACCATAGACGTAGTGCTGGCGACTTCGGAGTTGGCAGACGAAATGGTGAAATGCACCCTCCATCCAACAGATCACGGGTCAGACCACCGGGCGATCCAGACGACATTTGATGTTGCGATGCCCGAGAGGATCACGACACAAAAGTTGTTATTTAAGAATGCTCCTTGGAATCTCATAGCAGCAAGAGTGGAAGACCGTCTCCGGCCGCTCCCCTGGGATGTCGGCGTGCAGACGCAGACGGATCAGTTGATGCGAGTTGTCTTGGAGGCAATCCACGAACTGACGCCCCGAGCACAGCCATCGCCCTATGCCAAACGCTGGTGGACACGAGACCTAACACGACTGCGCCAGCTGTACACGTTCTGGCGAAACCAGGCCAGAGCACAACGGCGGGCGGGCCGAGCGCGATCGGATTTGGAGCGACGGGCCAAGGAAGCAGCAAAGGAGAACCATGACGCCATACGAATCCAGAAGAAGGCGCATTGGGACGATTTCCTGGCCGAGGATGTCAACATCTGGAAGGCGGCCAAATATCTCGAACCTGGAAAGGTCAACATGGGCGACAAAGTACCACCCCTGAAGAGGGAAGACGGATCCATGACAGAGAGCAAGACAGACCAAGCAGAGCAGCTGCTGAGCACTTTCTTCCCGCCTTTGCCAGCGAGGATCGACGAGGAAGGGGAGAGACCGCAACGACGAGCGGTATCTATGCCGGACCTGACGCTGGAAGAGATCGAAGTTAAAGTCATGGCAGCGAAACCTTGGAAAGCACCTGGAGACGATGGCGTCCCGGCGATGGTGTGGAGACGGCTCTGGCCGGTAGTGAAGTACCGGGTGCTGACTCTCTTTGATGCGTCGCTCAGGGACGGCACAGTGCCTCGCCAATGGAGGAGTGCGAAAATCATTCCGCTCAAGAAGTCGGACAAGGGCGATTATACAGAGGCCAAAGCGTGGCGGCCGATATCTCTTTTGTCAACTCTCGGGAAGATAATGGAAGCGGTCATCGCTGAGCGCATCTCTTACGCGGTAGAGACCTACGGGCTCCTGCCTGCAAACCACTTCGGAGCGAGGAAGCGACGGTCTGCGGAGCAAGCGCTCCTACTGCTGCAGGAACAAATCTACAAGGCATGGCGAGCTCGCAAGGTACTCAGCCTGATCAGCTTTGATGTCAAAGGCGCCTACAACGGGGTGTGCAAGGAGCGACTGCTGGCTAGGATGAAAGCGCGAGGGATACCGGACAGGCTGATAAGGTGGGTTGGAGCCTTTTGCTCAGACCGAGCAGCCTCCATCGTCGTGAACGGGCACGCATCGGAAGTACGTGAACTGCCCCAAGCCGGCCTGCCGCAGGGGTCGCCACTATCGCCAATCTTGTTTCTTTTCTTCAACGCAGACCTAGTACAGCGAAGGATTAAGGCGGAAGGCGGATCCATTGCCTTCATTGACGACTACTCGGCCTGGGTGACCGGCCCGACCGCGGAGGCGAACCGGTCAGGCATTCAGTCAATTATTGAAGGTGCGCTCGAGTGGGAAAAGCGCAGCGGCGCAACGTTTGAAGCGGAAAAGACGATGGTCATTCACTTCACGCGAGTCGCCGCGCGAAACAGTGCCATCCCGTTTCTGATTAAAGGAAAGGAGGTCAAACCTAGAAACAGCGCAAAAATCCTGGGAGTGGTTATGGACGTAGGCCTGCGGTACCAGGAGCACATGGCTAGAGCGGCCGCCAGGGGGCTTACTGCCGCCATGTGCCTGAGAAGGTTAAAAAATGTTGTCACCGAAAGTGGCGAGGCAGCTGTTCGTAGCGACTGTCGCGCCGGTGATGGACTATGCCTCCAGTGTCTGGATGCATGCGCGCCGCGCGAGGGAAGCTGCCTGGCTCAACAAAGTGCAGTTAGTCGGGGCACAGGCCATCACAGGAGCGTTCCGAACCGTGGCAACAGCGTGCCGAGGCCGAAGCCTGCATTCATACGGTAGAGGAACGGCACAGACTTGCGGCGACGAGGCTCTGTGTCAACCTTCGGACCCTTCCCGCAACACATCCGCTGGCAGCGTTGAGGAACAAAGCAAGCAAACGGTTCCTGTCGCCAATGCAGACCATTGCTTCGTGGGTGACAACGGCGTTCACGGATCGAATGGAGACTATTCGCGAGTTTGCCTTACCGCCATGGACCAGCCGCATTCCTGTCTCGGGCAAAGACGAATTCGCGGGGCCCGCCAAGGCAGCAAGCGAAGCCGAAGGCATCATCATAGCAACGTCCAGCTCACTGAAGAATGGCATGGTGGGAATGGGAGGCGTGGTGTACGATACGACTATCAACGGCGTAGGCGGAGTGCTAGCCAGCTACTCGGCCACTCTCGGATCCAGAGACGAACAGAACCCGTACACGGCGGAGCTCGCGGCGGTGGCAATGGCGCTGAGGTGCATGCCGCACCAGATTCCTTTCCGGGATGTGACGGTCATATCGAGCAACCTATCGGCAGTAGCAGTGATCAGGCGGCCTCGGCAGCAATCCGGCCAATGCACTGTTCGTGAGATATACGACCAGACCAAGCGCCTGCAGCAACGAGGGTGTTCTGTTAGACTCATGTGGGTGCCCGCCAAGGACGAGGACTTTGCACTGGGAGCAATGGCCAAGGCAGCAGCGCAGAGAGCTACAAAGATAGATTGCATAGTAGAGACACCGTCGTACCAAGCAAAGTCCACAACGCTTCGTCTGGCGCTCGCGCAGCGACAACCCCGGGGGCGACTCCCGGAAAGTGTTGGGAAGTATTCAAAATGTATCGACACGGCGCTGCCGGGCAAGCATACCCGTGCACTTTATGACGCACTGAAAAGAAAAGAGTCGGATGTGCTGGCCCAGCTTCGGACAGGCATGACGCGGCTGAATGGACATCTCCACAGAATAGGAGCCGTGGAATCGGAATTGTGTGAGTGTGGTCAGGCCACGGAGACAATTGAGCACTTTCTCTTTCGATGCAAGAGGTGGACAATGCAAAGGGAAATCATGGTCCAATGCTCACGAACCAAGATTGGAAATTTGTCTTTCTTCTTGGGAGGAAAATCGGCAGCGGATGACGACAAATGGAAGCCAGATATGCAGGCTGTCCGTGCAGCAATTGCCTTTACGCTAGCTACGAAAAGACTAGATGCAGACCAGCGGCCAGCGACAAGATAACATCTAACATGCAATTCTACTAACATAACACAGCCTCGGTTTTGGCAGACTGCGCTTCAGCTGCTGAGGATAGGATGCTGGACACTTGGAGAA
>NW_011942192.1:8087-12421 GCF_000187425.2 Metarhizium robertsii ARSEF 23 | reverse complement strand
GAGATGTCCGGTCCGATTCCTGCAGCATGGATCTTGAACAGCAAGGCATATCATCAAAATGGGCTTTCCAGACACACACAATAAACTGGTTACTGGGTGAATTTTTTGTGTTTCTTTTTCAGGTTGCAGCTCAGCTCTATCCTTCGTCTTGTCATCACTACTTGGTGCAGACATAAACGGTTGAAGCATGCAGCACCTCATTAGCCCCAAAAGGCGAGACAGCTTCACGGGGATAAGTCTCGTCCCCACCAGGTAAACCGACTCAGATTGCTTCAAAATACAAAACCGAAAGGGGAAGGAGTTTTACTATAGTACGACCAAATTGGTAGTTAAGTGTGACGAATTGAACAACTCCGTTGCCTGCGGTGGTCACTTGCCAAATTTGCAATCCCGTAACTCTAGGCCTGGAAGACGGTACCTGGAAGAGTTACCGAATGGTTCCGAGTTTGTCGAATAAAGCCGAGTCATGGTTTGAAATCATTCCAGCCGAGGTTCGGCGCCGCTACTCTCAAAAATGCTACCTTGCGTTCTTTCTCTGCCGGAACCACAATGAATGTCTGCAAGATCAAACCCTGGCGACACTCAGCATCAACGGGCGCGAGACCCACCTGAGCTGTAGTACGCGTGGCAGCGGCTTCAAATGCAGTCTGTGTTGATGTCCGGATGATGATCGTGAGATTGAGGCGCTCCGTTCAGCCGAGCCCAACCGGAATCTTGCTGGTGTTACTGCCTTATGCATGTTACACGGAAAGGCCCAACAGATCGTGAAGCCCAACAAAGGGGCTTCACCGACAAAGGACTTGTTGGTTACACAGCTGGAACACCCAGGCAAGAGCCCTAGGCCCGGGCGTTCCCTTCATGTATATATAGTGGTCACCTTTCCCTTCCTTCCTTGAGTTGTTGGTTACACAGCTGGAACACCCAGGCAAGAGCCCTAGGCCCGGGCGTTCCCTTCATGTATATATAGTGGTCACCTTTCCCTTCCTTCCTTGAGGCAACTCAGGACCTTTGATATCCTACGAGATTATTATTGAATTGAGCACCTTTGCTCCAAGCCCTCTAATCGAGCCCTTGTCACAATGCACATGCAATATGTGGGACAGAAACCCCCATCCGGGGTGGACCCGAACACATGGAGCTCTAGGCAGCAGAGACGTTCAAGTTGCTGCGCAATTTAGTATCTGTGCGAGGAAAGCCGCATTTGATGGACAGGGGTATTAGAGACGAAATTTTGCACCATGCTGTTGCGGCTCTGACAGACCTGTCATGTTAAGGCCACCAGCGAAAAGTTTTCAACGTGGACAAAGTTGGACGTGATGACCTCTGGGTTGAACCCCGGCTGCAGAATTAGACGTCGATTGTCGATCCTGGATCCCGGACAGTGGATTCTGGCGGAGCTCGGAGGGATGGGGATCATCTAGGGCGACACCCGTGACTTCCGGTCAAGACGCCCAAAATGTCAAAAAGCAGACCGGTGGTCCTTCCAAACATAAGCTTTGCAAGCCACAACGAGCCAGAAGTCGCACGGCGGTGTGGGCCCGGTTGTTTTCACTGCACCTACATTCGGCGGCATGCAAGAACGACCGCCGCGCGACTTGGTTGTTGCTTCTTGATCAGGCACTGTCCAGCATTGTACCATGGGTTAAATCTGTCGAACTATCCTGCTGGCAGTCAGGGTTGTGCCAGGATGATCCCTACACGTTTGCTTCATCCGTCAGTCAAACTTTGAGTCAAGGTGATCTCTGTGAGTTTGCTTCACCCATGCTCCAATCAAGCAACCAAGTCGTTCTATGAATGGTCCGTTGGAGCAAGATCCAGCACAATACCAGCCCAATATGCTTCCTTTTCTCTTGACATGACATTTTTTAAATAACACCAAATGCTCCGATAATATTTTAATACTTAAGAAAGCCTCATCTGGCCGCACACTAGTGCAGCCTATCAATCAATAGGACCTCTTCGATCTGATGATGTACGGCTTGGCCGTCGAATTGTCGATGTTGTAACCCCACAGTGAGGCGACATGCTCGATCCGAACGATCACACTAAAGATGGGTTTGCCTCCACAGCGCACGCAACAGTCCCATGACATTTGAGTGCAGAATTGAACTTGTTGAATATCTTTGCAGTGATATTTACACTATGTTTTGCGGCGGGCTAAACCGAAGTGGGACCTCTGCGCTTCGTACCGCAACAACTCGAGACGACAGTCGATGCCACGGCACAACGAGGTCTACGGCAATACATACTTGTGGAAGGCCGTTTAATCCCGCATTCTGGTCGTTCATTCCCTCATTTCGACTTCGGCCAGACGCGACGCGCGATACTCTCTCTGAATCCGAGGATTGGGGCTGCCCTTGCAGCCCACTCAACGTTTGCAATTTCTTCGCGCAGCCTCACTCAGTCTGATCAATCTAGGCTTTTCGTAGACAGATTCTGGGAAGCCGTCCTCTGGAAGTATTTTGGTGTTGTGAGGAAACGTCCTCCAATTTAGAGCCTAGATAGCCTGAGTCAGAGCTTCCCTTCGGAACCGCTTACTCTCTTTGCCAACAACCACTTTATCCAAGTCGCACTTGACCTTTCTCGTGCTCTTGTGACGTCACAGGTTTCCCATCTCCCTCGAAAGGTCCGCAGGAGAAGATGGGGAAAAATGAGAGGCCTATCTATAGGTTAGGCTGTAATAAAGGCGCTACCGTATGCTGCTTTCGCTGCGCCTACACAGGTGCAGACGTTGTGTGTGGCTGTATAGGGTATCTTTGTGTTGCGCTAAAAGAGCAAAAGTGTAGGCCTACTGAAATCATTGCAGCAGCTCCAATAGTAGCCTATATTACACGCGACATTTTGTATTTAGAAGCGCTTTTGCTGATAATTGATTGCGTATGGTGTGCAAATGTTGCAAAGCTCCAGCCAACTGGTCGAAAAGTGCATCCGACATGCTGCTTTCGATATGGCGACAGGAAGGGATTCAGTTTTGACTCGAGGATAGATAGCTGCACAACACTACGTTGTGGTATGACATCAGAAATGCGCCCTCCCCTTACCCACTACTTTACGTGTTACACTACTTCCTTGATGTAGGATCCACTGCTTCGTTTGTGCAGGGTTGCAGTGACAGATGCATGTACAGCCCACCATCGGCTGTCATCTCACAGCCTGATGCGGTGGCGCTTGAATCCATGTCCTTACCAAAATCTTTTTATGCTGAGTGCTTAGCCGGAGCAAAGAGAGGCACCGCAAGTCTGAGGTGAGCTGGGATAGACAAATCGATCGGAAAAGAGAAGGCGAATTTGTCCGCTCCTCACATTAAGGTTACCTTATCATCAACAACCCTGTCGAAAAGTTGCTTTGATTGTGACGCTTGTCGCGGCGCATCCCCAGTCGGTGTCAAACCAGCTAACCTTACCACCCTCTCCCTCCGTCGACGGACAACCAACACCCCCATGCTTTGACGGCACTCCGCTCCTCCCTCGTCAACTTGGATTTAAGCAACTGGGGTGCAATAAGGCCGCCAGCCCCGGTAAAGGTTTCGCCCGTCGCGGCAATTGACAACCCAGCTGACGAAGCTATCTGCAAGCCGGGCAACACAAGGGGTCGCGGCGAATGCCGATTTTGTCATACGCCGGGGTACAGCTGGAGTATTGTTCGCATCCGAAGTTGGTTTGCAGCTTAGCTGGAGATTTTGAAAATCCCTCATTTTATTTTACTCTACAGCCCAGTCTGGCTATTCTAATCGGTTCAACACGGCGTAAACTTTCACTCTTTGGGTCCTGGCTGTATTGATTCGCCCGCCGCTACGCCGTCCTTCCTGCCATGGCTTCCAACTTCGATGCCCTGGCCACCTCCCTGTGGGACGCCGTCTCCAACATCATAAAAGCCATAAGGTCGGCTACATCTAAGCTTGAATGGCTTTCTACCAGACGGGTAACACAATCGAGCAGGAGTTCCTCAAACAAGTCGTGCAAAACAACTATCAATTTATACACAGTGTCGAGTGCTCGAGTGCTGGCGACATACCCAAGCTGGGCTTCTTAACGAGCAGAATATCTACATTGCACTACCGCATATACAGGAGCACTATTGACACGTAGGCTGTTAAGGTCGTAAGTAAATGTGGCGCGGCACGTATTCAGAGTAAATATTACGGAATTACAATTTATTGTATTTAGATACACACGGGCCTGGCTGAATTTAAGACTGAGGATACACGTTTAGTCATGCCCCGTGAACGTTCGAAATTAAAAAGGCAGTTATGTAAATACGGTATTCATCGGAGCTGGAACCGAGAAGCGTATTTGAGTTCTTTAACCCAACTGAAAAAAAGCATCGCCATAGAT
>NW_011942192.1:0-7987 GCF_000187425.2 Metarhizium robertsii ARSEF 23 | reverse complement strand
AACTTCAACTAAAAGTGGCCGGGAAGGGCATTTCACAACGGACATTGAACAGCACGTTGCATATGGAGCAGTCCCTTTAGTCAACCAGTCGCGCCAAGAGGGGCACATGGGCCGTTCGGCTACGGAAAATTCGTTAGTCGCCGCGGTGGTTTCGACCTCTATAACCGGAACGGCCCTAACGATCCGGACCTTGGCGGAGGGCTAAACCTGAGGGTGCGCTCAATAGCGCTCCCCTTCCTCGTAAACACAAAATGCTTCTTTCCATCGTGGGTCGCTAAGCAAAAAAAAAAAAAAAAAAAAAAAAAAAAAAAAAAAATTTATTTAAAAACGGAATTATATTGTAAAGTCGGGACGCATCAGCTGCGACGTCACGAATCGGTTGGGCGTGGGGTGTAAGTGTCGCATAGAATATAGGCCATTCATTAAAGCTGCTGCAAAGATTTCAGTAGGCCTACACTTTTGCACTTTTTAGCGCAACAGTAAGACGGTAAAGCCCGGCGTGGAAAATGAACACCCGCACGGTCTCGGTGATGGACTAGTAGGATTGTGTGTTTGGATACTAAACTTTGTCTCTTTCTCGATCGTTTCTAGCGTAGGTATCCCCTTCTCACCCCTGCAAAAGATCATTTCCCCAATGCAGGGTTATTATTGGGCAGATTACGATCAAGACCAGATGCGCCCGCTCTCAATATTTTATCACAACTGGCCCACCAATTCCATCTGCCAGCCACCGCTGGTTACCTACACCCCGACGTTTTCAGGGTGCAAGTAGTGTAAGCGCGTTGAAAGACGGATGCGTACCAGAAGAAGGCTCCTAGACGCCCTAGAGGCTTAGCGCCAGTCACTTCACGCTAGTAAGTCTCGTCTCCACTGGGTAAAACCGCGAAGATCGCTTCGGAATCCTTCCTTGCGTGGCCAGGCAGCGGAAAGCTGAGCTAGAGGTAGACGCCGAACGCGAGGGTGTGTAATAATGGACAGACAGGGATGATCCACCAAGGCAGAACTAATAATCGGGGTGAACGATGCTGCAAGTCAAACCCGCACTCCGCCTCATATTGCGCTTGTCAAACTTACCCTAAATAGAAAGGGCCGAAGTAGTTATTGATTGGCTGGCTTTTGTCCGGAACCTCTTTTGTTGAGCAATGTTGGTACCGGCCGGAGCGAGAAGAAGCAGTTTTACTAATACGATGAAATTGGTAGAAAGAATTGAACAGCTCCGTTGCCTGCCGTGGAGTTGGAACCATGTCGACGTGGGATATTAAGTGGAAGACTAATGCCTAGCAGATCCGGGGCCAGGCGAATCTATGAGCGAAGGCCAGCATGGCCGAGCTTGCTTAAAAATTCCTACCATGGGGGTTCATGGTAGGCGTGGCTACATCGTATGGTCGAGGACGGCAGGGGTTGCTGAGAACCGCTATACTGACAAATAATAACAAATTAGAGGCCGAGGCCAGCAGGGCCTCACAAATCTAGGCTGAAGCTGGTTACGCGGTCAGTCAATGTTGCCTCTGTTGATTGAACACGCAACCGTTCTGCCACCTGGGTGGCAAAAAGCAGTTGTGATACTGCTGCCTCAAGGCAGCAGTATTCCAAAGGTATTAAAGATCTGGAGTTTTTTCTCGGTGAAAGGAGGTAGGGGAGGACAGGTCATCAAGGGAGCACAGTCATGGATGAATATACAAGATTTGGCAACAGTGTAGGACAACATCACTCAATGACTATAGCTAATAAACGCGACACCAATGCCCGACTTAGCAGGCTTCTAGATCTGACCTACGTCACCAAAGACCGCGCGGGAGCGACCCTGCTACAGAACATTGTGCCATGGCATAAATAGAAATACAAGCATGCTACATACCGCTTGTAGGACAATACAAACGACACGGCCATCGTCATCAGAGAGGTGTTATGAGGACATGCCACGGCCCCACTGTTTATGGTTTCGTCTGGTCTTGGCCTGCATCCTCAAAGAGGGTGCAGACCGAGTATCCCTGCTAGCATCAAGACACTGGGGCAGCAATCGGGTTAGACATTACTAATTCTGCCTCCAATTTCTCCGCCACCACCATGGATATCACTGATGCAGCCATTGACAAGCTCGTGTGTCTATTGGGAAAGAATTCATCCGGGATGTACATGCAGCAAACCTAATTCAACGAGGGCAGGAGCCTGCTGAGGTAATTATGGCGCTGCCCCTCATATCTAGACAACGGATTTTCACAGCTCACCCACCTCACTGACCTCAACTTGGCCCATCTGGTTCTTTTTCGCTCAGCTAAAATCCGAACGCTAGCGCTAACACCTCATACCTTCGCTTCACCGCATCAGCACACCAGGACCGTGACAACCATGGCGTTTTCCGGACCCCCAGAGATGATATTCGGCTGCGGCGGCCTCGGCAATGAATTTGTCGGTGAGGAAGCCGTGAAAGGGCTCCTTCAAACGCTGAAGGAGGCGGGTGTAAACCGGCTGGACACAGCTGCATTATATCCACCTACAGACATTGGCGCTTCGCAGCGTCTCCTTGGACAAGTCGGAGCAGCACAACTAGGATTCGCTATCGACAGCAAAGTAATGATTAGCATGACTGGCTTCGAGGGCACTTTGGAACCTGAAAAAATCGTCAAGTCTGCTGCAGAGAGTCGTGAGGCGCTTCGGCTAGCGGACGGCCAACACATCCATGTCTTCTACCCTCATGCGGCGGATGTGGCCACGCCCTTGAAAGACCAGGCCGCTGGCTTTGATGCGCAGTATAGAGCGGGTATGTTTGACAAGGTAAGCATTTGAAATCCTGGAAGAGCAAAAGGGGACAACAAAATCAGCCTGGTGGCTCATTCTCGTTGCAGCTAGGAGTTTGTAACTTCTCGGCCGACATGCTTGCCGACTTCATCAACATCTGTGACCGTGAGGGCTACGTGAAGCCGACCGTGTACCAAGGCTTGTATAATCTCATCGACCGCCGACACGAAGGGCCGGTGCTCGATATCGTCCGCAAGCATGGCATGCAGTTTGTGGCACACAGCCCGCATGCCAGCGGCTTCCTACACGGTGCACTCACATCGGGCCAAACCCAGGGAACGCGCTTCGCTGACGGTAATATCATGTCGACGGACGCTCGACGCTATGACAAGGACAAGTATCACGAGGCTATCCGCTCGCTAGACAGGATGCTAGATCCGCACGGTATCCCAAAGACAGAGGTGGCGCTGCGCTGGCTCGCCTTCCATTCCAAATTGGAGCCTCGAGATGGCATCATTTTCGGCTCAAGCAAGCTCTCTCAAGTCAAGCTGAACGTGGCAGCAATTAAGAAAGGCCCACTGCCGGAAGATATAGTTGCAGCGCTGGATGGCATCTGGAATATTGTCAAATAGTTGGAAAGTGACGCCAAGTTGATCAGGAATGTTACACGGCCAACTGGTGGAAGCTGAAGGAAACCCATGATAGTTACACAAAGGTCACGAGACTAGGTGAAGGCCGCAGGCCTCAGGACATCATGCAGCACACCGCCTTTTATATAAATACGACATCTCTGGTGCAAAGGCTCCTTTTCAAACTATGGATCGTTAATATCCAAAGTCTGTTATTAGCTTGAATTGAACCTTGTTCCAAGCCCCTATTCACAGGCCCTTGTCACAAGGAACGCTTTTGCGCTTATAACAATCATGTGCCACACTGTGCTATCTCAACGAGCAGTTCTCCATATTTGATCTTCTTTGCTGTAGTAAAATCAGGTAATCTCTATGGATTAGATGAGCTAAATACATCCAAGCAAGATAGCCTAACAACATCAGGAGAGTGGCATAAACAGAGTTTGTCATATATTCGCAACAAGAACCCCCCATTCTGCAGTTTTTGAAACACTCCTTCGGGATCATAACGGCGCGCTGCATCCTGCAACTTCTTGACATTCTCTGCGCCAAAGCCGGCGAGCACATTCTGCGACGCGCCAGCAAACGTGGGAAGCAAAGGATCCAAAAGAAGCTCACGATCGACGGCCAGCTTCTTGGATCGCTGCAGAGCTGCGTCTAAAGCGTTCCACATGGCCTCATCGTCTTGGTCCTGCTTCAGGTCACAAGCAAAAATCCAGTCTAGAAGAGCGGCATTAGTTCGACACATCTCACTATTGGTGCTACGAAGAATTGACGAGCTCACAGGATTGCGGCACTTTTTCCAGTCCTAAAATGTTGCCGCCGCTATTCCTCCCAGCCATTACGGCCGCTTGAGTCAGGGGTTGGGTAGACCAATGCACATTGACGGCACGGGGAAGCTGGTCAACAATATCCTTCCAGATTTGATAACCTTGGTGTAATAGTTCGTGTGAGACTTTGGTCATCGTAGTGAGATAAGCATGCCTGCTTTAGCGTAAATACACAAAGCACTGTGAAACATGGTCAAGACGGATGTTTTCGACCTACTTCAAGTCCTGCATCTTGTAAGCCCATTCCTCCAAGATCTCATTCAGGGCAGAGAAGGTGCCGTTGGACGTAGGCACAGCCGCGCCAACCAAACTGCCCAGTTTGACGATAGGATCAAAGGCGGCTGGAAGCTCGACTACCCAGTCGGCGTAGAACATGCCAATGGCGATGAAGTCTCGTCGGACATTAATAAACATGCCCATCTTGGGATCCTGTTCCATTGACTCCTGGACCATGGCGAATGCATCCAACAAGTTCTTGGAATCAGAAGGGTCGTACATGTTTATGGTGTACTGAACCTTGATGAGAGGATGCGCTTGGAGGCCTACCGCCGTGACAATACCTGCGATCGGTCAGATTGTCTACCGCGTAAAGGAAGCGGGCGTCAAAACAAAGTTGGAACCGCCGCCCTTGAGCGCAAGATATAGATCCGAGTTTTCCTCTGCGTTTGCATTGAGAATAGTGCCATTCGCAAGGGCGACCTAGTGGCTCCAAAGATTACTGCCAAAGTTGAGAACATCAGGGTCTGGCTGTACCACTTACCTCAAAGTTCTTGACGCCATCTGCTCAAAGGAGCTGGAGAAGATTCCCTGGCCACCTGGATAAGGTTAGCTGTAGTCAACAAACTGTCGCGTATCAATGGAACAAAGTCAACCCTCCCGCCAAGGAGAAACACGGAGAGTCCAACTCGGCCTTCTCGAGAGCCTATCACTGACAAATTCTGGCCTTCGAGCCAGGTGAACGCCTCGGACCAGTTGTTGCATGCTCCCATACGAGCGATGCTAGTTTTGCGGTCCAGAGATTTAGATTCTGGTCCACGCAAGTCCAGCACGATACCCAGCTCCTCGGTGCTAACGCTGCTGAATCCATGCTTTGCATTGTGGCCTGCTGATCGAATGGCGAACCTTGACCCCGAGCCTTTGACAATTAACAGGGTGTCAAGATCAAGTCGCTCATTCAAGGCAACAGCCATTGCTATACTGCTGCCTGGCAGGCAGCAGTATTACAACAAGTATTTAGTTTCGTATTATTCCGCTATGTAGGAAACCAAGAGTCTCTCGTTTTGTCCAAGCTGTCCCATACAACCGTGCTGTGTGACACAGGGCCCTTGCAACTCCTTCAGCGCTATTCAGGCATACGTAGGCTGCTGCTGGAGTCCTACTGGTGACAGACCTGTTGAGAATAGAATTAAAGGTCTGCAACCAAAATCATCGACAGGCTGTGTGTCTGAAGGAGTCTCTTGACAGTTGAAATCAGGGGACACACTCGCGTAGACATTGAATATAGAATGTAACAGCCGCGAAATACGACACCATGCACCCACCAAAGCAAACATTTGAAGGGGGTGAACTCAGAAACTCATAGTCCCAGTAGGGACCGTGAACTTGTTGATAACAAGTTCAAGGTGTATGGCACCTCCAACGTCCGTGTGGCTGATGCCTCCGTTCTTCCTTATCAAGTCTGCGGTCACTTGACTAGCACCCTATATGCCGTCGCTGAGCTTAATGCTGAGTTGATCAAGCACAAAGCTGCTTGATTATAGAAAAGTATGAGCGATTTTGCGCCACTATTACATCTTTCTCATCTAGCCAAGGTGCCTGTCATGGGGTGATGGCAATCATAGTGTGGGGTGCATATATATATCTGATCACTAGTCTTTTTTTTCCGCCTTATTCTTCTCAAACTAAAGTCTTGTTACCCTTTGGTGATGTACATAGTTGCATGGTTATTAGTAGCCCTCCCTATCTAGCAAGTCGGTTTGATGACAGTCTCGTTCTCGACGTCTTTCCTGTGGATAATCCCATTCTGCAATTATACCCTGGCCTGGCCACTCCAATCTCTTGATGGGTGCCAACTTGATTTCGTCTAGCCTTAAGTTAAGAAATCTTGGGATAAACTTCTGACGCAAGCTTATGCCTGTGATCGATGTGCACATGGACAACTGCACATGCGCCGAGGTGTATTCGCACGCCGACGGCTCCCCTGACAGTATGTCTAATAAGTTTTGAATTTTATTGCTGTGGATATACGTCTCCAATCAAGCCTGCCCTTTTATAGTAGGGTAGCTTTTAAATTAACATGATTTTGCAATACACGTGGGAAATCTATCCGGCTAGAATCCTCCCGGACGTTAGCGCTTGATATATGTCAACGCCAAAGGCCCCTTTCAATGGAAAAAGGCTGCTATTCATCGGCATCGCCGAAAAGCCCTGAAAAGCCTTCTTACGATTGTGCGAATGAAGCCACTGAAAAGCCTCAAAATGCTCACGCCACGGACCTATTGAAGCCGGACCTTCAATAGCTAGATACCTCAAAACCCCTCAAATTGATGACTTTCTTGGTAGCCTGTTAGATGACTTTGATATCTATAAGTAGGGCTTGTTTTCCGTACCTAGATAGCTTCAATCCAAGGATCAATCCACTGTTCAATCATTTCCATAGCTATCAACGTGATAATATATAACTCGCTTCTTAGTGTAGAACGACGTCGGATTTTGCATGCAGCTGTAGATATCGACACGGCGAGTTCTGCCTGATTGGTTGACCTTGTCGAATGGATAATATACACCAGCCAGACATGGCGGAAAACTTGCCGTTCTTGTCGGCCATCCTTTAACCTTAAGCGGTGCACCGGGCACAGCTCCTTGGTGATTTTTCTGTCTTTTCAAAACCATCACTTGCAGTTGTGAGCAGCCAGGCGGGAGGACTTGAAATGCGAACCAGGTCCGGTTTTCAAGCTCTTTATAAAATATAGCGCTTTATCTTGAAGCCGTGTCTGGTTCGTGATGTGAAGGTGACTCTTGGCGTCATCCGGACAAGAGTTGATAAACGGAGAAACTTGACTGCTGGCTATGTTAACTGCCTGTCGAGCAAGCTGGGCAACATCAGCGACCTGTTGAAGTAATCCCCGTCGTGTTGATCATCAAAAGCATCATTGATGTATCTGTTCCGGGCCAGTCACGGATATACTCAATTCGCGAATCGCCCGGTCCATTCGCGAAGGGCCCGGGCCAACCACGAATATCGACATCCGCGACTGGCCCGGTCCAGTCACGAATACGAAGTAGCGGCGTGTGCCTAGATTAATTTCCTAACAGACTGACTATCTACTTCCCTACTTCCTTGAATTCCTGCATACTATGCCACCAAGGCCAAAATGGACCCAACAATTGCTTTGATAAATCCATTTCCAAATGATGTTCGGAGTGCATTCAAAGCCTATATTCAGAGCCCAGCGTACATCAATAGAGAGCGCATCGGCGGGAATTGCATATCTTAATTGATAATCCCGACCGCAAACCACGAAACCAAACTGAATCCCAACTTAAGCACAGAGCCTTCTCCGAATTGAACTCATCAACAACCCGTTACATCGCAGTATCACGGGGCGAATCTAAGGTACTAGTAGTAACGTAGTTGTGCCTTAAGGAGGAGGGAAGAGGAAGCTATCTAGACTACAGCTTTATGGTGCGCTTATGGTCTGTGCTCATGTGAGTGTCTTAGACAAGTCGTGATGGTGCTGTGACACGCAGGCCAGATTCTAAGCACCCAGACCCACGATATGTGGTGCC
>NW_011942191.1:20447-21394 GCF_000187425.2 Metarhizium robertsii ARSEF 23 | reverse complement strand
CATTGAAAAGCCAGACTAGCTAATTCGTGCAGAATATAACCGTCGCTATCACATCCGCATGCTTAGGCGCGCGGGGAGGGAGGGAGGTAGAGTTGTCACAGGAATGCAGTAGCACCAAGATTGAGGAGAAGTCGAGATCGTCCGAGTTTCCTAGTCTCGCAAAGAAACAAGCGAGGACCTTGCGACGTGTGACCCGAGGCCCAGTAGCAATTGGTGGTCTGTCCATCCAAGCACGATGTATTTGGTGCGCCTGGCCAGCTTGGCGGGCTGAATGACGTGAATTACGTTCCGTCCGCGGGCTGAGACCGGCAAACGGCTACGGATATGAGCGTACCTACTGGCGAGTCTGGCCAAATGTGACAATAATCTCTTCGAACCTCGTCCGAGAGCGGAATCGGTCTAGATATTGAATATGTCTCCGAATCGGTTGCACTGACCAACGTGACATCTTGACTGGCCTCTTCAGCTGTCGCTGTTGGTAGTCGTGATGAATCCGGTTGCCTAGTGCAGACTCTAGATTCCTCTTCTGCTCCGTTGTATTGGTGTGTACTATATTTTCTATTTTCCAAGGCTCCTTGAAAGGCTCTGCCAAGGCAAGTCGTATTTTCAAATCCGAACTGTGGTTGCTGTTTGCAGATCAGAAACGGACGGGTGTTATGTTACACAACCCGTAGACGTTTGGCCTGTCGCGTGTCTGACCTGTCCCGCAATCTGCCTAAAGGCCCATTTGCCCGTTGTGATCGTTTTGCCGGGCGTTGCAAAACAAATTTAGAATGGTGAAAGTCGATGATCAAGACCCGCTGCAGCTCGGCATTCCAAAGGATATTTTCGCGCCGAAGGTCTTGATGGATGACCCCCAGGCCGTGAATTTCTGCTACTGACCGCTTAATCTCCTCCCGAAGCTTCGAGCTCGGCTCGATCTCCTTGGGGCTTGCACCACCCCAGCC
>NW_011942191.1:19950-20347 GCF_000187425.2 Metarhizium robertsii ARSEF 23 | reverse complement strand
GCTACCCGTTACAATTCTTGTGTGTTCCTGCCATGACTCCTGTCCTCTTTCCACCGATGAAAAACCTCCTATCTTTTATACCATTTGAATACTGCTGCCAAGGCAGCAGCATTACGACTACTGTTGCCACCTGGGTGGCAAAACGACCGCGTAATCAGCTTCAGCCTGGATTTCCCAGGCCTTGCTGGCCTCGGCCATTGACTGTTATTAATTGTCAGTATAGCGGTTCCCAGCAACCTCTGCATTCCCCAACTATACGACGTAGCGATGCCTACCGTGACCCCCACGGTAGGGCTTTTGACGCAAGCTCGGCCATCCTGGCCTTCGCTCATAGATTCGCCTGGGTTCCCAGTTCTTTTATGAACATTCCCGCCAGGTCTTTCGATTTAGATCAGCC
>NW_011942191.1:18243-19863 GCF_000187425.2 Metarhizium robertsii ARSEF 23 | reverse complement strand
AAAGGAATCGACCTGCGGTCACGACACCGAACATTCTGGAACATGATTGATGAGCTCATGATAAAGTCATCTCAAGGAAACGCGACCAATGAGAAGGTGGCTTTTGATATTCAGAGAACGGTTCCGATGGACCAAGTGTTACCCATGGCAGACCACGTACCAGCCCATTGCATTGGAGCCGACCTCGGACCTGCAATAACAACTACTAAAATGAAACGATCAAAGCATCACCGCCCCCGACCAGATGAGCGGTCCGCCTCATTTCCAATACTACTCGCGAAGCAGGTAGAGCCACTGCCTGTAGTTACGCCTGTAAAAGACAAAGAATTCTGGAAGGCGCTACTAGCTCCCTCCTCGAGAAATAGCACGGAGATTTCATGGACGGATTTTTGCCGCGCTATGCAGAGGGTTGGCTACGTACAAATACGCCAGGGAGGCTCAGGTCGACGATTTGAGTTTAAGAACGGCGCGACCGGTTGTGCGACCGGCGGAGTCCCCGGTGCCATCGTGTTTCACGAACCTCATGCCAACGGGGGCAAGGTCTCGCATCGCAATGCGCAACGCAACATTGGTGGCTCAGAAGGCTTAAATATCGGTTCGAAATAGAATTATAACTAGGCAAACTAGGCAAATTAGAGCATTGAAAAGCCAGACTAGCTAAACCATGCAGAATATAACCGTCGCTATCACATCCGCATGCTTAGGCGCGTGGGGAGGGAGGGAGGTGGAGTTGTGACAGAAATGCAGTAGCACCAAGATTGAGGAGAAATCGAGACCGTCTGAGTTTCCTAGTCTCGCAAAGAAACAAGCGAGGACCTTGCGACGTGTGACCCGAGGCCCAGTAGCAATTGGTGGTCTGTCCATCCAAGCACGATGTATTTGGTGCGCCTGGCCAGCTTGGCGGGCTGAATGACGTGAATTACGTTCCGTCCGCGGGCTGAGACCGGCAAATGGCTACGGGTATGAGCGTACGTATTCGCGAGTCTGGCAGAATGTGACAATAATCTCCTCAGACCTCTTCCGAGAGCTGCCTCCGAATCGGTTGCGCTGACCGACGTGACATCTTGACTGGCCTCTTCAGCTGTTGGTACTCGTGATGAGTCCGGTTGCCTAGTGCAGATCCTAGATTCCTCTTCCATTCCTTGGTATTGGTGTGTATTATTATTTTCTATTTTCCAAGGCTCCTTAAAAGGCTCTGCCAAGGCAAGACATATTTTCAAATCCGAACTGTGGTTGCTGTTTGCAGATCAGAAACGGACGGGTGTTATGTTACACAACCCGTAGACGTTTGGCCTGTCGCGTGTCTGACCTGTCCCGCAATCTGCCTAAAGGCCCATTTGCCCGTTGTGATCGTTTTGCTGGGCGTTGCAAAACAAATTTAGAATGGTGAAAGTCGATGATCAAGGCCCGCCGCAGCTCGGCGTTCCAAAGGATATTTTCGCGCCGAAGGTCTTGATGGATGACCCCCAGGCCGTGAATTTCTGCTACCGACCGCTTAATCTCCTTCCGAAGCTTCGAGCCCGGCTCGATCTCTTTGGGGCTTGCACCACCCCAGCCCATGATTAACATATGACGGATTTCTCCCGCTCCGTGCAGGAAATAGACCTTTGATAAATTGAT
>NW_011942191.1:16116-18143 GCF_000187425.2 Metarhizium robertsii ARSEF 23 | reverse complement strand
GCAAGTGAAAGTGGTTGGTTGTATCTAGTTGAGACAACAGGTGCATGGGCGCTGGCCTGCATATTCCCCGTATCCCGGCAAGTGTGTTTTTCCGGTTAGAGCAGCAGGGGTGCTAAGTCTCCCAAACAGGACCCACGTGATCTCTAGTTCTTTGCACGCCTAAACAAGGAGTTGCTTCTGTCAGCACGACAACAACAAACATCATTACCACGAGAATGAAAATCTCGAAACAGCAGCTGATTATAGAGCGCAAGCCTGTTCCAAGGATCAATTGGATAGCCCAGTGCTGGCGTGGGTTTTCGGTCTTGTCAGCGATGTCCGACAGGTGGGGGCTTGGTGAAAATTGAGGTCGAGACACTAACTGTCACGTTATGAGACTCATGTTGACTAAGCTTCTTGATAAAATCATTATTCTTGTTGTTGCGAGTGCTACAGACTCCGTCTGCAGCTCTCTTTTCAATACCAAAGAAACTTCCTTTCGTCCGAATTTAACTTTCGGCTAAGTTTAGTCATGATAGCCGACGCTATGACAACCAGTCATTACACCAAGCTCTGCGACTTCAGTCTACAGAGGCATTATCCGACAGATGCAATTCCCTTTAGTCTGCGCGTTAGCGTAGTGAGGATTACATGATATGTCCTTGCAGCAGCTCGTGCACTAAGATTTTGGCCTTTTGTATAGCCTGAAGAGCCAAGATCATTTGACTCTCCTTGTTTAAGGATTCCATAACTTTTGGTGCAATATGTGGTTGAAGATGTCGCATAGAATATAGGCTATTATTAGTGCTACTAGAAGGAATTCAGTAGACCTATAATTTGCTCTGTTTGACTCAACAGAAGAAGGATGGTACTATTTGGGTGGTGGGGTGTTCCACTCGCTATGCACATACGTTATAGTAATAGTGGCGTGTGGCGCTGGAACCTCGCAGGGGAGACTTTGTCTCCCGGCCCGACAAGAACACACAGAAGATACAAGCATTAATGAATACAATCATCATTTTTGACCTCAGTAACGGACCATAACCCCGGTACTAAATTAAGTGCGACATCGTGAAATCTCACACACAGTTATTGCTCGTCTACCTAAGCGGCGTAAGCGCATTAACGCCAAGCTGCAACCATGTATGTATCGGATAAAGCCGTTGACTCGGGTAACCGAGGTTTTTCTAATTATAAAAGAGGGGAATTTGTCATGTATTTTGAGAGAGAACAAGAAGACAGAAATACAGGATTTAAAAAACCGCGCAACGCGACAGTATGTGAACGATCCCTGGCATATATGCTCTCCACAATCGAGCCACTATGTCGAGGCGTTTTCACCCTGTTTCTGGACGGTACCGCCAACATGAATCGTCTGACTTGCTAAAATTTTCTGTGATGTATATTTGAAACTCCATGCAGATGACTGGTTGATATAATTTTGTGTCCACGCTCCATAGCATCAGACATGACAACCGTTCTGTCATTTACTCTCGAGCTACGGCCTAAAATATGGTTCAACTCTATTGGCGATTGGGTCTGCATCATCATGGGTCCACAATGTTGGGCACGACTGTCGTTCAAACATCCATCCTTGAGCTGTGACCTAAAATAAAGTTAAACTGTATTGCCTGTTTGGTCAGCATGATCATGTAATAGAACAGTTATGGAACCGTGTACCGTAAACAAGGAGGCAAGTTTATTGGTATTATTGAAAGTCACCGTGTAACACACATGTTACGTTATGAGATTCATTGTTAACTAGCCTTCTTCACAAAATCATTATTCTTGTTAATGAAGAGAGCTTAGAGTATTTGTAACGGGCTGGGCCGTTGAAGTGCACTCGGCTGACGCCGATGCAGGCCCGCCATGCCTCAATCTGTTTTAATGTCACATTTTTCAGACCGGAATCGTCGTGCTCGAGCTTCTCGTTGTTAGCAACGAAGAGGAAGGACTTAGCGGCTCGCTCGATAATATGACCTTGGCAGCGAAGTCGGTGAAATTTGGGGTTGTATTGAATGTCATATTTGTTGAACGTCACAGCGGAA
>NW_011942191.1:14433-16016 GCF_000187425.2 Metarhizium robertsii ARSEF 23 | reverse complement strand
TGATTTATGAACCCATAGGCTGTGCCCCATTCTCCAAACTCTCTTGATGTCCTTGCGGATGCCGCTAGCCTAATTCATCAATCAGGTATTGAATCCCATCACACGCTGCCGTATTCAGTACTACGTGAAACGATACCGACTCAACTACTTTACGGGAAGGGGGCGCGTTCCCGCACAGAATGGTGGTGTAGAGTTAAAAGGAAGTCCAAGGGTATATGCCTCGAGGAATGCATGCCGCACCCCAGCGCCAAACAAATTCTTGCTCGCTAAGCCGTCCTCCTCTCATTGGGTATAGTTTCTCGTCCTCTTATTGATCGTTTCCTGTTGTCAGCCTGACTCCACGAGGAAGAAGATGATAGATTCGCATGCGTCTCTAACGGTCTTCTCACTCAGATTCCATAGCCTCGCCAGTGCAGCGATCATCTCTTCGGGCCCTCTGTTGCCTACCAACTCTCTCTCCCATACTTTTGACGATAGCATGATGCCATCCAGCACCCGACACCGAGACAACTTCACGTGCACGCTGTACGGATCGCAATACGAGGAGACCACATGCCCATCACCATTCGACGTCCGTGTTCCTCGCAGCTCAAGCCTCGCTCTCTAGCGCCCTGCCATGCACTTTGCAGTCTGTACATGCAACACCGGCTTATGTCACTCTGCTGCCACGGCTGCTTCCGTCGACATTATATCTTATCGATCATCGGCGCCAAGAGCGTCGCGCTTGGCGGCACCTCGACAAAATGGACGTCCTTTGCCGTATCTGGCTCTGGCAAGATCCCTGCTGGAGGTCCGAGGTGGATCGTCTGGCCGGCCGAGATCCGATGCCCTGATACGGCTTATCCAAGCATCACCTCCACCGGCTGCGCAACTGGCCGCGTTCACCAGCTTCAATCGGATCCCAGATCACTTAGAACTCAGGAACCCGTTGCCTTCCCGCCGCCAATGCCCGGCAGCCTGCTTCCGCCCTGCCGCCACCCCCCTTCTTTTTTTTTATTTCCCTTTACCGTCCTGCCTTACGCTGTTGAAGGCGAAAAACGGATCATCTTCCACAAAATCGCTGGTCTCAAAGGCGAACAACCGATTATCTTCCACAAAATCGCTGGTCTCTTGCAACGATCAATTCTCCATGCATCTTCAGTCTTGACGGTGGCTGAACCTTATTCCTATACATTCGCACTGCTTGATTTGTCTCGCCGTTACAAAGCCCAGTGGATCGAATTACTCTAGAACACTGAGGGTTTGGTGAGGACACAGTATTCGACATAGTCGTCGCCATCAATGGAAATAATTGTTCCCTGCGATACAAGCTTTCCCTTAAAAGGCCCGGTTGTCCTGCGCTCATATTTGTGGCCGTCGTACGTCTTGATATTTTCTGAACTGCTCTTGTTGCGAAGCGTTTCCTGTCGAGCCCATACCCTGTGTAGTCGTTGCATGTCCTCTGGCTTGTAGAAAGGTATCTGGCTGTCGGTTTTGGAATGGTTCTCAAAAGTCACTTCGGAATTTGCTACGGCGACTGCGGCAGCAGAATTACCTGCGGCAGCAGCCGTTAGCAGCACTAGAATTACCTGCGGCAGCAGCCG
>NW_011942191.1:13789-14333 GCF_000187425.2 Metarhizium robertsii ARSEF 23 | reverse complement strand
TGCCCGGCTTTGGGCGGCTTCAGCTCTTGTAATTTCACGACGTGCCAAGGCTCTAATTCTCTCAACTTTTATGCTCTGAAGGCCATTCGTGTGCCGCTCGTCCTCACTGGGCGAGACTTGGATAGATCGCAGCTCAGTTCGGCGCAATTGGCGGAGCTCAGGACCACCGTAGCTACTTTGTCCGTTCAGATGCTTATCACCATCGCCTAGTGGAGAAGCCGCAAACATCGGAACTATGGCTTTGCGAGATTTCCTATACGGCATCGTGCCGGCTCGAATCCGGGCTTCATACACAGCCTTCGTCTCGTTTTCGACACGCTTAGCAGAGGTCTCGCCGTGATCAAACTGATGCTGTCGGACGCGGCAGTATTCCTTGATTTCTTCTTTGCTAAGCGCCTGCAAATGCGGTTCGAATGCGACCTCTTCATAGAAAACCCACTGAGAACCAGCTCCGGATGGAAAGTTGCCATCAACGAATCGACCATCCCTTGTTTCTCGCACCACCTTAAAACGTAATGCATCGTCCTGACACAAAATGCCATAT
>NW_011942191.1:6882-13764 GCF_000187425.2 Metarhizium robertsii ARSEF 23 | reverse complement strand
TGGCGGTCCTTTGGGTCAACCTCACTCGACGGCTTCCAATATCCCAAGAGGATGCGCGTCGGTCGAGTCCCTAGAAGTGGATCAATCGAATGATGAGTTTGGAAGGCGGAAATATACTTCTGCATGGTTATATCTTCAGCCGTCTCTGGGACAACCTCGGGCGGTGCTGGGTTACTAGCGGCAAAAGGGCCACTAACACGCCTACGCTTGTTGTCAGAGTAGACAGAGGCTTCGAGATGCTTCGGCATATGGAGCCCTTGTGCTATAGCAGGGCGGTCTACAGGATTCTCCGATACATATTCCCCCCCGACGCGGCGGATGGCTTCTTAGACGGCAGCATGCTCAGCAGCCACACGGTCTTCCTCAGTCTCTTCGGGTGCGACCTCGGATCGAAGCAGGGCTCCCAATAGTCCGGACTATTAACAGGACTAATAGTTCAAACTGCAGTCGAGACTATTAGTCTATGGACTAATGGTCCAGTCTGTGAAAGTTGGACTAGACTGCTGGTCCAGTCTACATCAGATGGACTGGACCGTCAGTGCAGTCTGACACTTTAAGACCAACCAATAGTCTAGTCTGGAAATGGAACACTAATAGTCTGACTATTAGTTAGGCAGACGCGCGACGCGATGCAGCCGCGTGGCGCGTGGCGCGTCAAGTGGGTTTCTCCGGACGACAGTCAACTGTCTGTCGAAGCTCTAGTATTAGATAGCTTCATGAAATCTATCTGGCCCTTTTTAGTCAATAATATCTTTGCCTCGCCTTTCAAATACACAGGATGAACACACATGTCATGACTTTTGGAGATCTCAATCATTTGCTTTAACTGTAACTTGCACAAACCGTAAAATAAAAATTCCTAAAAACATGACTAACCAACTGATGATCGTTCGTAAAGGACTTTTAATCGATCGTTAAGATCTTTTGAGTGTTCAGGGTAGGCCTTGTCACTTGCTCGTCAAACTTCTGAGAATACCTTTCTCATTTTCAACACGCATCCGTGCCAGACAGGAAACTCACGATGCAGGTTAAACGTGGCGCGCCGTTTTTAGTGGCCCAATTGGTTGGTTAGCAGCTGCCCACCAACGCTTCGCTAGCGGGGCGAAGCCGCAAGTTCACCAGTCGCGTGCGCAACGATTGGAGGCTCTTCATCCCATCGAGTCGAGAGTTTGGCATCGCGTCCCTCGAGCAGCTTTCAGTGGTTCGAAAAGAGGAGAGAGAATTTCCACGATCTTTGGTGTTAATGCCTTGCACATTCAATCAAAAGGCTCGAGTGCGACAGAAAAACGCGCCCGAAAACATGGCTATCCTCACACATGACTCCCTCTTTTTTTCACCATTTCTGGTTGACCAACGGCCTTTTGTCTATTATGCTGTCCATTGCAGATCTCTCAGATACCGCGAGACTCACGAGAAGCGGCAGTTTCTCAGATGACTCCGATCTCAACATGACTCCGCCGTCCTTCGCATCGTCTCCTTCCTCGATTCTCAGTGTGTCACGTCAGAGGACGTCTCCCATCTGGCGTTACTGTCGGGTAGAGGATGGGAAGGTACTGCCAGCGGCCTGGATCGATTCCAAAGGGACGAAATGGTGGCATTGCCAGCCCTGCTTCGACAAGAAACGTGAAAAGAGATACAATTATTCTGGTGGATCATCAACTATTGTTCACCATTTGCGTAGGGAGCACAACATCATCATACATGGAAAAGAGGAGGTTAGGAGGGGAAGAACACAGAACCGCCTGGGAGACATCACCACCTTCCTTGCGCAAGAAACCATGCACTCGAACAAAAAACGCAAGGTTACACAAGAGGCAGATGCACTTGATCAGGCGACTATACGCGAGCTGTACTGTCGCTACATCGTCGCCTGCAGCCTTCCCTTTTCTCATATCGAGCAGCCTGCGTTCCGTGACTTTATCCGGTATATCTGTCCTGCTGCAGACGATATCCTCCCTATGTCTGGCTCTACAGTCAAAAATGACTTGCAAAAGGGGTACGAGGAGAAGAAGGAGGTCGTAAAAAGAGCGCTGCAGAATGCTCTCTCATCTATTCACGTTGTGCCCGACAATTGGACGTCGCCGAATTGTCTGGGCGTAATTGGATTCACAGTTCAATTTGTTACTGAGGATCATGGCCTGCAGTCCTTGGTAGTGAGGATTAAAGAACTGGAGGGACAACACAGCGGGGAGAACATGGCAGAAGCAATCATGGAGTTTATACGAGAATATGGCATAGCGTCGAAGGTTGGATATTTTATGATGGATAACGCGACCAACATGAACACAATAATTGACAAGATCTCGGACGACTTGGAGCATGAGTTTGACGTTTTCTACGATCCACTTCCTCACCGGCTGCGCTGTGTTGGTCACATCATCTGCCTAGCCGTGATGGAATTTCTCCTCGGAAAGCGACCGCTCACTACGGGTTTTTATTCCGGACCATCCGAGGAGGAAGTTGAAAACTGGAGAAAACGAGGGGCAATAGGAAAACTACACAATATTGTAGTATACATCACTTGGACGCCACAGAGGCTTCAAACTTTTACGACCCTCAGCGATGGTCTCAGATTACGGCGTGACAACGACACTCGTTGGAACTCGTGGTATAAAATGGTTGCATGGGCCCTTAGACCAAAAATACGGCAAGCTGTGACCATATTTTGTGCGCAAGAGCCGGCTCTTCAGGATGACACTTTGACTCAGCCTGACTGGTTAACCTTGGCCGAGATTCACAAATTCCTCGAGCCTTTTTACGATGCTACAGTGGCAAACGAAGGTATTGGGGACTCGATCTCGGACGTGCTACCTACCATGGACTACCTTCTGCATCATATTGAGGCGGCCAAGACGGCGACCACCCTTCCTCACTTGGCTACAATGATGGAGACCGCCTGGGCCAAATTGGCCGACTATTATGAATTGACGGAAGATTCACCAGTCTATTCGGCAGCGATCGTCTTGAACCCTTCACTGAAGTGGGCGTACATGGAAAGAACTTGGGAAGACAAGCTTGAGTGGATTGAGAAAGCCAAAGAGCGTGTAGGGCAGCTGTGGAGGGAGACGTACAAATCTACAAGTTCCTGTCCCATTCTTCGACCAAGCCCACCGCAAGATTGCACTACAAAGCGGCTAAACGGGTACAAGATGTGGATGAAAGAACAGAAGTCCACAATATTTAACAAAGATGATGATGAATACGAGGTGTATTGTCGCGAACCCGTGATGACTGTATCAGATCCCTTGAAATGGTGGCTAGAACCGGCTCAGAGGGGACGGTTTCCCAACTTGTCATTAATGGCAATCGACATCCTGTCAATCCCGCCTATGTCTACGGAGACAGAGCGTCTCTTTTCCAAAGCAAAACTCACGGTTACCGATGTTCGAGGATCCATGAATATTGACACTCTGGATCTTGTGGAATGCTTGCGCTCCTGGGACCGGAGCGCTCTGATATTGCCCTCCGATGTAAGTACTAAATATCTGACTAGAATGTCCATTTCATCTAACGGTGGACCCAGTGCTGCTACGTAGATCAAGCAGGCGATCATACGACCCAAGATAGCTAAGAATACAAAATTGAAGGCGAAAGTGAGGCAAAAAAGGCATGTTAAAAAAGGGAGCAGGACCGGCATAGAAATAAGCAAATGGCTTGGTTTGGTTGCAACGCAAGGCGTATTTACAAACCCTATTGTTGTAATTATTGTATAGCTGGCTGCAACGGTCCTAAATTGGCAATTGTTTGAAGAAGAGCCCTAATCTTCCGCTGTTCATGGAGGCAAACTTAGTATACATGTCTTCGCCCATGTTCATCTGGACCATTCTCCTCACAGTGCGCTTAACGAGTCAAAATTACCATAAATCACGCGTTTATGTTTCAGACTATTAGTCCACACCACGAGTTTTGGTGTAGTCCAGTCTGAGGGAGGTGGACGAACCATTAGTTCAGTTTGGACTTTGTATGGCAGACTGATGGTTTGGTCGGGACAAGTTGCACGGACTGTCAGTTTGGTCTGTTCAAGCTAGACGGACTAAACGACCAGTCTGAGGCTCTCAGACGGACTGTTTGGACTATTGGGAGCCCTGGAACAGCACGATGCCGGGGCCGCACCGCACGCAAAGGATCAAACCTGGTACGCAGCCGATAGCGCGTATTGTTGGCATCTTCACATCTCAGCTGTGATGAGGACGTCTGGAGGTGTCACACAGCAGAAGATGATGGAAGTCAAGTCCATAACTAGCTATAAATGAAACGATTGTGTGCGCCGTTTTTAAAAGGGGCGCTTGGCTCCACACATTGCTGTGCGTGTCATCTGTTATGCCCTCATCAGGGTTTTCTAGCATTAACGTAACACATTGATACTAGTCATGAGTGACCCCTTCAATATTGCGATAGGAGGTTCCTCCGCCGTTGTTAGTGCAGCTGCCATACGCCACGGTATCAGCTGGTGTGGTTTTCCACTTCGACCCGGCCGCCGGCATCCCAGCGCCCAATCAACGTCAAGATGCTGCGGTCTCCGGTCCCGGTCTTGTCCTCAGCATGATGCCAACCGCATCGGCCCTTCACCGGTGCCATCTCAAAATACTTGATCATGCACAAGCGGCCAGAGCAAGACGAGATGGCTTTAATTACCCACTTTACACACATGGCGTTTCATCTATAGCCTCGCTTTATGATATGATCCGTTATGCCAAATCTAACGGAATCTATGCTATAATGAAGCTTGTTTCGTCTAAAGCACATATCCACAATGCTGTCTTCGCGCTGGGTACTTTAGATGACAAGTCAGAATTTATCCATGCGTCTTAAGCGAAGCGAATTTATATATAAATCTTTTCGCGCTCTGTTGTCAAAGTATCTTGCAGCTCCTACATTCACTTATTCATTCATTATATTCAGAAAACAGAGACGGCTCTCCATCTCCAACATGCTGCTCAAGGGAACTGTTGCAGCCGCAATTGCGACACTGGCGGCTCAAACGGCGACTGCCCTACCGCTAGAAGGAGACGTTTCCCCCAAGATCGTGGGGGGGGTAGATTCCCCCGAGGGTTCCTTTCCCTTTCTCGTTTCATTATCGAGCGGTGGCCGGCATTTCTGCGGTGGCTCGCTCCTGAATGAGGATACCATCCTCACAGCCAGTCATTGTTTTGAAAAGCCGCTCCAACAACTTCAAGTTCGTGCTGGATCAAATGTACGTTTTGCATCTTTTCATTTGTATTGCTAGTTGGGAAGTACGACTTGTGCTAGGTAGCTCTTGTCCCTGACAACATCCTATATAGGATCGCACAACTGGAGGCCAGGTCTCTGGCGTAATTGATATCATAAGACACCCTCAGTATAATCCAACCACACACGATAATGATGTGGCTATATTGAAAATATCACCACCAGTCAATAAAAATGCAGCGGTTGAATTCGCCAAATTAGCGCAAGAGGGCACCTACCCTAAACCGGGCCAAAAAAGGGTAGCTGGCTGGTATGTTGTAGTTAGCTCTTCTTCCCGTCTCCATCTGTAGGGGACACATTCTTACTTTTTGTTTTAGGGGACAGATACAACCCGGAAGTCCGAGCGGACTACCCCCTCCTACGAAGAAGAGAGAAGTCGAAGTCAATTCGATGACCCACCCTCAATGCCAACAAATTTATCAATGGAGAAACTTGGCAGTCACGGGAAATATGGTATGCGCAAAGGCACAAGGCAAGGATTCTTGCTCTGGAGACAGTGGCGGGCCATTGCTTGATGCCAGTACTGGAGAGCTTGAAGGTGTAGTTTCCTGGGGCCTGGGTTGTGCAGACCAGCAGTTTCCCGCCGTTTATGCCGCCGTGGGTCAACTATTTGACTTTATTTCGAGTCAAGCTGGTCAGCTGCCAGGTGGTACAAACCCAGGTGGTACTGAACCAACCAACCCAGATGATACTCAACCAACCAACCCAGATGACGGTGGAAACGTCCCATGGTGGTGTGCCTATCTACCCTCTGGGTGGATATGTTCATCCTATTAACCCAGGTGGTGGTGGAACCGACCCAGATGACTTCAACCCAAGCGAAGATAGAATCGACCCAGGTGTCCAACTCATCCGAGATGTTCAAGTCAGCTACGATGCTGTATTCCAGATTTTCTGATGGGAGCTGTATTTTAGCGCCGGGGACGGCGCCGGGGACGACGCCGGGAGCCAGGGATTTTGTTTGGGCCGTTCAGGCTGAAATGTATGTGAAGTTTCACTAGCTTGAGTGATATACGAAATATTTGTTCATAATAGACCACAAAAGAGAAGATAACTCTGTGATTTCGGAAATTGGCCCAGTGGCATATTTTGACCCGAACAGTTTTAAGTGGCGGTGAAAGAATCAGAGCAAATCCGTTGAATTTATCTCTACGGCTGTCGGAGTCAGGGAATCTAGCATGCGGGTCTGCATTCTTGCATCCCGACTCTGCAGTCTTTGCCAATCAGCAGCCCAGAGTCATGAGCCTTGAGTACTGAGCCGTTGCAATAGCCGTATCCAGTCACGGGACTACGTCAGTAAGTGGCTGAGAGTTTGGGGCGACAAGTTACCTCATGGCAAACCAGAAAGAGGGACGGCTGCAGAGGCAGCTAACTTTCTCAGCCAGGCTCTTTCATATACGTGCTGGCAACATACTCGCGCTCCCCTGGAGTTCAGGGGCTTCGATACCCAAGCCAAAGCTCAGTAAAGTGAGGCAAGAAGGGGATGTGTTGGCGTGCGTAAATCGAATGGTCCTGCTGCTTCTTGAGAATAGTACTGATCAGACTTGTCGGTTCACAGGCGGTAATCACTAGCTACTGCAGTAGTCATATGATCATTGTTCTTCTTGTTCTTGTTTTTTTCTAGAGCTTGAAGCTATCACTAGGAAAGGAGGT
>NW_011942191.1:5632-6782 GCF_000187425.2 Metarhizium robertsii ARSEF 23 | reverse complement strand
TTGTCATTTGAGCCGTGGTTATCGCCGGTATAGAAACCGACCTTATTCCAAATGTTGTAGTCTTCGAGGACGGGCTGGAGTAGCTTCCATTGCTCAGCTCCCCCATGGCCACCCGGCCCGTCGAGTCCTGGCAGCTCTGGCAAGGCCAACAGTGCTTGCAATGTTTCCTTAGAGTCTGGGTCAATGCATTTGACGCAAATGCCAAGGAAGGCTTTGTGATTTGGAGCCGACCAGACGTCTGCGGAAAGATGGAGCTTTGATGGCGAGGATTGGAGCTTCCTTCGCAGAACATCTTTATGCACGCAGTACGAATTGGAGACAAGCCTTTGTATGGAACCATGAGAGAGACTGATCAGGTCCTGTGCAGTATAGTTGACTGCGGAAACAAGTGCGTGCAGCTCTGGCCAAGAGCTGCAATTATAGGAGAGGTTACGGACTGTGACAAGTTGGATCAATGCCTCCAGAACCGCCTTCCGATTGACTGCGGCTCGAAGAGTTTCTTCCTGCTTGAGAAGATGCCTTGTAGAGCTCACCTCACCTGCCTTGGCAAAGGCATCCTGAATGAGGCTGTTGCGCTTCCTTTTGATAGGATCGTCTTGCGCATCTAACTCAATCCCATGGATTTTGAACAGATGATGGCGGAACGTCGTTGAGACAGTCGTGGAATACGCCGGATCTATACAGTGCATGCAGTAATAAATCTTCTCATTCTTGCGAGGGCAGCGGACAGGCTCCGAGTCCTGAGGTTCACGTGCATGGGCCCAAGTGTTTGCTGTTGTCTTGCGCTTTCGCGTCTTCCGGCTGATGAAGCTGGGTGCGCCTTGAAGTGGCGAGCTTGAGGATGAGAGGAGACCAGTGGTCGATGATGGAAATGCTGCGGAGCCCGCACTACTGACTGGTGTCATTAGGGCGATGGAGAACTGCAGCAAGATCACAAAGCCGGTTGAACCAAGCGCACCTAACGCGTCTCCGCGAACACGAGCGACGAAGTCAGGAAACCCCCTGTGGTCGGCCTGTGGAAAGGACTAACATTCTTCCGCTGTATTCCCATACGTATGGAATACAGACATCTCGTATGGAATACGGTTAGTCCATATGGACCATTCCATATGGAATAACTTATTCCATAAGTTTATGGATAGAAAGCCTG
>NW_011942191.1:4017-5532 GCF_000187425.2 Metarhizium robertsii ARSEF 23 | reverse complement strand
GGTCGATGGTTCGGAAGGCGGCGATGTCGAGGTCTTTGCAAAGACCAAAGCTGACTACGAAAAGTCAGGCTTTCTATCCATACACCATATGCCATATGGAACCAATCTTGTATGGATTACGGAACTTTCTTCGTATGGAAACTTATTCCATACATATGGAATACAGAAAATGACGTCATCCTTCCATTACCGTGCTAGCCTAATATGAATCTGTTGTGGATTCTCGTTGTTTTACTGAGCCAGTACTCTCTACCTCCTCTTCCACCAAGTCTACCGGAACTCCTTTGGTGATGCCGCTTTTAATCCAACTCTTCATGCACTCCCCCCTCTCAACTGTACGACTTCCTAGCTGACATCGATCCCAAGATATTGTCCGTCTTGCGCCTGAAAAGACGCGTTCTGGTTCGGCAGACATAGCCGGTACGGATAGAATATCGACGGCCATTCTGGAGAGACGGGGGTATCTCTGTTGCTGTTCCTCTCGGAGCCACCAGTCAAGCGGCGAACAGTCGATGGCAACAGGCGTTTGCGTGACGAAGGATTGGTATTCGTCGAGTTTATTTAACGCGGGGCTGATAACATCGAGCTCCCGAGCTAGAAGATCGTACTCATCGGGCGGCTGCAACTTATCTCGTAGCTCGGGCGTCGTAGTAGTTATCGGCAACTTCTGGTAGTGGTCCTCCCAGTACTTCATCACGGCATCAAGAACCGGTCTGTGCCACGACTTGGGCCAGTTTTTCTGCACATGAGCCATACGACGTGATGGGTGAAGAAGCATAGCTGCGCCATAGGCAGGGTTCTCATCCGTGAGCTGGTAATACTTGTCGAACACAGCCCAAGAGGCAGCTATGCAGCTGCGGAGTGGGGGGTTGTCGTGATACTTTTGGAAAGCCTGTGTGTAATGCCTGTGAAGAACATCCATCGTGAAAAGCGTGCGATCAAGAGTGGCGTAGCGACCCTCTGTGAGTTGCGTTATCTTCCAGAATGGTTGAAGAAAAGCACGCGTCTCCCTCAGGATATCCCACTCATTGGGGGCGAGATAATCGTCCTGAAGGTTCTCATAATGCTTTCTTTGATACCACTCCACGTGCTCCTGGAGGTTAAGGGCAACGTCTAGAAGCATGAACCATGAGTTCCAGCGCGTATCGTTGTCTAAGCCCAGCGATCTGCCGGCCCTCTTCTTGAACTGAGTCCACCGGTAATCGTTCTCCCGCATGTGGACTGAAATATTGTGGACTTTGCCAAGAGGTCCTAGACGACGCCAACCCAGTGCCCTCTGCGCCTTTATTCGAGTAGCAAAGTCAGTGCCAAACGCAGTTTCGTCATCACATTCAATCTGCTCCAGGGCGGCTCGTGCAGCTTCTTTTGAGTCCATGAAAAGGAAGGCTTGGACGGCGAGGTTAATGACGTGGCCATGACACCGAATCCTCTGCTTTGTTGGCTCCCAGTTAAAGCCTTTCGCCTGTAGGTGCTCTCCAAGCAAACGGCAGAGCTTGTCATTTGAGCCGTGGTTAT
>NW_011942191.1:3291-3917 GCF_000187425.2 Metarhizium robertsii ARSEF 23 | reverse complement strand
TCAACAATACTTCTGTAACTATGGCTCTCATCACGTGGCAGCTGTGTAACTCAGTGCAAGTACGCTCGGCGCTTCGCCGTAAAAAGTCTCAAAACATTCGTCACCAAATAGAGAAGAAAAGAGAATAAAGTTGAACTATATGCGAAACGTCAGCCTACTTTGATGTCAATCCAACTTTAACCCAGTCTTATATGCATCCTGGTTCCTTGGCAGCGAAGTCAGTCGGCGCTCGAGCTTGTCCCCCACCCGGGCCACTTCAATTTCCGCAACAGGAAAGGTCGCCGCTGTGGCAGGGACACTGGGCTGCAGGTCTGATTCGATGCACCGTGAGGTGGGCATTAAATGCCATATGAGACACAGTGGCAACAACAGACGTTAGTAAATAGCTGATTAAAGAGAATCACCCAGGTCTTGTGGAAAGTATCCTGCGATCTCTTTCGTCCTTCTTCTTCTTGTTTTTGCTGGCCCGGGTTGTAGCCAGGCTTTTGTCGCAATGTAGGAGTCACTTATAGTAAGATGTGACCTGAGAAGCGAAGTATGTGAGCCAGAAGGTCAAGGAAATGCAGCATTGATAAACTCTGTCTGAAAAACTTCTGGAAATTAATACAACGTTGTTGCTATCTCCC
>NW_011942191.1:2608-3221 GCF_000187425.2 Metarhizium robertsii ARSEF 23 | reverse complement strand
TCCCGTACTACCGTTACGAAAATTCTTGTTCGAAAAGGCTGCCGTCATTAAAGGGGCATTAGCTACTTCAGACTTGATGTTTTGTATTATACCACCGCCCGTAACAGTCGAACCTTGGTTATAAATGTGCCAGACAGGAAGACGCACCCCTCGGGGTAACCAAATTAGCATCGACCATATATCGACCCTGTCCATCGCTCATAGATTTTGCCTGAGTTCCCAGTTGTTGAACGTCACAGCGAAACACAGATGAAAAGAGTGCGTTGATTCTGTAAGCTAGAGATGCCGCCAAGGCAGGCTATTTATGGAAGGCGCAGGCTAGACCCTGCACGCGATGCTGTTTCATGTTCATCAGATAGGCAGTGCTCCTTATGCTGCATAAACGAGGTAGTTCGATTTTTATCTTGTCTTCTTCAATGTCAACTTTCCCTTGCCCGCCTGCTTGTTCAGGTCAGATTGGTGATAGGACGTCGTGTGCGTGACTGACAGGGTTTTTCGCCACACGGCTTCCTTAGCTTCGTTCTTAGATGTTTCTACCAGGGGGGATATAGTAGTGAATTGCGTCTTGTCCAGCATGCAAACCGGATTTCTCCTTGCACCTTGCAGTGCCTTC
>NW_011942191.1:1285-2508 GCF_000187425.2 Metarhizium robertsii ARSEF 23 | reverse complement strand
ACACACCCAATCCTCCAAGGCCCATTTCCGCCTAGTTTGTGACGTTTCAGACAAGGCTATTGTCTCAGATACGATTCTTACGCGGCCAACAGCACTAGGATATGAGAGGCTTTTACAGGACACCATGGAAGGCGGCAGCGCTGCATCATCACATTCCATGCAGGGCGGGCCTAATATGAGCGCTTCCGGGGCTTTTGTGGATACCGCGCAGAAGTGTTGAAATATTTTCTCTCATGCATCAAGCTTCTCAGTATTACTGAAAGAAATATTTATTCACATTGATTGCTTAACATAATAATGTGTCCACAATCCATAGCGTCAGACGTGTCAATCATTCATTTACCCATGAGCTACGACCTAGAATAAGGTTAAACTCTATTCGCGATCTGGTCTGCACTGTCATATAATGGAGCAATTATGCAACCGCGTACCGTGAAACAAGGAGTCGACTTGTTCGGTATCATGGAATTTCATCAACACACATGATCTACCAATTAAATGAGTGTGTCGCAAACAATGCATAATCTTTGAGGAGCCACATGAAACAACATGTGTACTTAGAAGGATCTGCGGGTTGGGACCCTGGACCTTACAAGTCTAATCAAGAACACAGCTTTTTCTCATCTATTTTTGAGCATGTATAGAAGTGTAACATATTGGTACCCATTTATGTCTTTGAAGTTTGGGTATCCAAGGGCACCCCCACGGGCACCTGATTTTTACACCCTAACTATACTTTTTGCTGACATGGGTCAAAACGTGCATTACCACCAAACTCTTACTAGAAAAAATGCACCGCGTATTTCCCACCAACCTCTTACTAGAAAAAATGCACCGCGTATTCACACTGCCGTTACAGGGTCGTGTCACGTTGTTTTGAGGGGTCTGGTGGAGAGTATACCAGACATCCTTGGAGCCGTCGCATTATTCAGGGAACAATGTCATAATGTGCCGTAAGTACAGCCCTCTGGTTGACAAGGGCTTGTCAGAGCTGCTGGTTATTATGTTGCCTACTTGCACACATTTCTCATATGCTTGAACACGCTTGCGAAAGCAAAGACGCTGTCCTACAGGCAGGTATACAAAGGAGTATGGCGCTCTTCTCTTTTCACTATTTTGGCTACATCTCCTCTACGTAACCAGATTCCAAAAATGTTTTTCTACTGGCTACTGAACTATCGAAGGCTGGTAGTAATCACCCTCAGCTTTTGGCTTCTTGTCAC
>NW_011942191.1:0-1185 GCF_000187425.2 Metarhizium robertsii ARSEF 23 | reverse complement strand
CAATAAATAAATTCAAATCAAATGAACTCAAATAAATCCAAATCTATCCAAATTCAAATCGACCAACATTGATTTGTAAGCAAATCAAATCGGAGAGCTGGATAATTTGATTATTTGAATTCATTTGGATAAGCGCGCATGGCCAATCATGACGCGCAGTCCCACGTTTTGGCACCCACCCCCCCGTTCAATGCACGCTAATGTAAGGTACGAGTTGACACCACCCACCCAGACGCGCTCCACGCGTCCAAACCGTGTTCTGCTCAGCACTCTCCTGGAGCCTCTCCCGACGATGGTTTCTATGGGTGCCAGTGAACTAGCCCCCGCTTCTACCCCCTACAGCGAACTCGATACAGCAACCGAGTTCACTGGGTTCGATATCCATAGAGAGGGGACCGTGGACACCACTTCCTCGGCTGCGCACTCTGGCTACGAAGGCATCGATTGGAATCGCCTTCCAGGGTATGTAGCTAGCAGGCACAGACGAAGACAACGGACGGGATGGGTATGGGAGCACGGATACGATGTCGAAAGAAATGATTCCGGCCGCCGGTTTTGGCTCTGCAAACACTGCCATCGGACAAGAGCCGCCATCACCCACATGTACGACGCTGCTTCTACGAGCCAAGCAAACGGTCATATGGAAGATGTCCACCGCGTCAACAGAAGCGGGCAAATGTCACCATGCAGAAAGAAGCAACGAACCCTTTTCGACATGGTTGACTTGGACGCCCATCACGGGAAGGATCAAGCTGTAATGAATGCTCTTATAGCCTCTTTTGACCCACTACATTTTCGACAGTTGCTCATTCGGTGGGTGGCCTGCGACAACGTCCCTTTCAATAAGCTGGAGAGTCCTTACTTCCGCGAGCTCATGGAATACACCAACAGCGCCGTTATTGAGTCGGGCAGTCTGCCGACCCATAATACAATGCGTGATTGGATTGTGGGAGCCTTCAATCGTCACAAAGGCGTCGTCACTGAGCTTCTCGGTCGCTCGCTCAGCCGAATTAACATCTCCTTTGTCGTGTGGACGTCCCGCAAGTTCACTTCGCTGCTCGGCCTGACCGTGCACTTTCTCGATGACGAAGGCAAATTGCGCACATTTCTGCTTGGACTGCCGCGGATTGAGGGCCAACATAGTGGCGACAACCTTGCAGGACGGGTTAGTGAAATCATCCACGA
>NW_011942190.1:20563-21964 GCF_000187425.2 Metarhizium robertsii ARSEF 23 | reverse complement strand
GAAAAAGTATTGTTTTTAGTTAGCCATTAGTTTCATGATTATCTTGCCAGTTGCACTAGATTTTATGGCAGTTACTGACGAGTGCTATAAGATCGTTACCAATAGTGCAGGTAGATCAATTGCGCCAGCGATTGTGCAGAATGGATCCCCTTCGTGGTGATTCAAGCACTGTTAGGGAAGCCGGCTACACCGCCTTTGCTTTGAAGTACCTGTGGGTCAAGAAAATATGGGCGAATCAGAAGTGGTGAAAGTCAGGCCCGTGTAAGAGTCAGGCCCGTGTAGCCAAAACGTCAGGCCCGTGTAGCAATTGCCAATAATTAACTTTATAATTATAAATAGCTAGACGGGCGCGTTTCGCAGTGTTGCGACCGCAGTGGCAGAAGCTGAAGCAGGCATCGCGCCAGTGCTTGAGCGGCACGCCAAGACAGCAGCCAAGAATTGGGTCAACCTCCGCACGCTGCCGAGGGAGCATGGCAAGGCTGAACATGAGGATCTGTCGACGGTTCACATCACCGATGCAGAAGATGGCTGAATTGTACAAGGAAGTAGCCGGTCAGCGATTGGAGGTGATCCAAGAGTTTGCCATGGAGCCGTGGGAGCGCCGCATCCCTGTTCTCTGCTATGCCGATCGAGACAAGGCGACACAACTGACCAGGAAGGCGCGAGGCGTGGTCGTCTCGACGAGCTCTTCCGAGAGAGGAGGAATTGTCGGCATGGGGGGCTGCGTGGAGTACGTGACGGCAAAGGGCAAGAGGGACGTGCTGGTCCGCTACTCGGCCACTCTGGGGCCGCGGGAAGACCTGAATCCATACGTAGCAGAGCTGGAGGCAATCGCAAGAGGGTTCTGGTATTTGCCGGCGACGCTGCGACACAAGAACGTGACAATCGTCACCAGCAACAAATCCGCGGCGCTAGTGATAGCCCAACCGCGGCAGCAGTCAGGCCAACGCACCTTCGGAGAAGTATATGGGCAAGTGAAGCAGCTTCATCTACAGCATGTCCCAGTCTCCGTGGTATGGGTTCCCGCAGGGGCGGATGGCTTCCCACCCGGCACGGTGGCTAAAGCAGCAGCCCGCGAAGCAACGAAAGAAGGGTGCACCCAAGGGAGAGCAATCTATCAAGCACGGGCTACGAGAACAAGGTTGTTGCTCTGCAGGCAGCAGCAGCGGCAGAGAAGGATACCGCCAGGTGTAGGAAAGTATTCCCAGCGCATCGACATAGCCCTCCCGGGTAAGCACACGCGAACGATTTACGACGACCTCAGTAGACAAGAGGCCAGAATACTGGTGCAGCTACGAACAGGCAAGTGCAGGCTCAACAGCTATCTGCACAGGATCAACGAGGCGAGGGTGACGACAGAACAATGTCGCTGTGGACAGGCGGCGGAGACGGTAGAGCACT
>NW_011942190.1:1814-20463 GCF_000187425.2 Metarhizium robertsii ARSEF 23 | reverse complement strand
ATATTAATAATATTATTATTAATAACCTAAGGATTATATTTATTTAAAATTAATAATTATATATAATATATAGCAGCAAATACCCACACGAAAAGAGAGGAAAACCAGGTAAACCGATTAATTAAATTACTTTAATTAGTAAAAGTTAAGACGGCTTGCCCGCCTCCGGAAATGGTGGTCTTGGCCCACCGCATCTGGTGGTTGCCCCATCGGGCAATTCTCGGCCCCTCCATCCCTCGCCGCCTTTGCGTGCCCATAAAACGGCGGCCCGTCCCACGTCTCCAGCCATGTACCCCTCAAGTCTCTCTTTCCTTCTCTCCCCACCACACCGACACGTCCTTCCATCAAACACCACTTTCGCATATCTCGAAGCGCGACTCTCGAAACAAGACAGCAATCATTGCTGCAACTACGCACAAGGCTAACATTTTGCGTCTTGCCGCCTATACCACGATACTTCTATCCGCTCGAAGCCTATCCACATCCTGTGGGCTGGCATGATGTTCGGTGCGCGACCAGCCCCACCCCACCACACTCTGAGGCGACGGTCGATCGAACAGACCAACATCACGCGAACGGAAGAGCAAGGCCGACTCGATACGATGGGATGCCCTCAGCTGAGTTCTGTTTAAAATTACTCAAATAGGCAAAAGGATTCCTACGCATTTTCTCGAATTTCCTCTGCAGGGAAGCCGAGACGGATACTCAGGAAGGCCGGCCTGCATGTCGTGTCTGCATCCTTTGTCACTTTCTTGGGTACTCTGATGTGGACTGCAGAATGGAGATGAAAGATTGTCAGCGTCATGCGACGGATACCCATGGAGACGCCGAAAGTACGACACGCCTGGAACACAGCCGGGGACATGGCCTCCAGTAACTGGGATCACATTGGTCTTGCGTGGTCTTGAGAGCGAGCAAAGTTCCATTCCAGTCAATCTGCCTCGCCATCAAACGCATGGTCACGCTGACCGATATCCAATTACGCAAGCGATGGGCCTGCTCCTTACCCAGTGGGGGGGCTTCGCACGGAGTCGGCGAGCAAATATAATATGCAGTTGCTTGGATGCAGGGAAGGCGATGACGACGCAGCACTGGTGGCGGAGAGGATGGGCTCACACTCGCTAGCCTGAGAGCATGAGACTTTGGCTATCCCGCTGCCGCATTTTGCCTCGGTTTGCGGCCAAAGGGCGCCAGCTTCTTGTCACGGCGACAGTGGTTTCTCAACCAAGCTGATGCCGAGGTAAAACGAGCCAACCTGGCAGCACCGAGTCCTCAGATAAGATTACACAGTGGCCTGGGTAGCGAGACGTGAGTTAAGGCACAAGCTCGCTGCCGACGAGCTGGCCGTTTCCCGTGGCTCAATTCATCCTGATGCATACTTCCTCAGACACATGAATAAGCTCTGGGGGCGCTGGGTTCCGGCCTCATGCATTGTCATTCGCATCTACAGCCCCTTGCATGCCGTATTTGCCTCACTTTGCAAATATCGTGCGCTCCGTTGGCGCCCGGGCAAGGTAATGTCATGTGGATTGGACCCGGACAGGAAGCACGAAACCTTGGGCGCGAGGCGCATACAAGTTGCCGCGTCAGAGACCTCATGTCACAGGCGGAGTTGCTCCATATCTGGATGGTTGCAATGCGTCCCTCTCGGCTCTGCCAGCATCTCATTACGCAATTGAGGGAGCATCGACGCGCACACCGCAAAAACGCACTGGCTTGGAGGCCCACTGTCCTATGACGAGACAAGGGTGATAATGGCGAGGCGATAGCCACATCGAAGGCGCGGTTTGTTACCATATCAGGATCAAATCGCGAATGCTCCGGACACACGGCAAGTCCGTAGCCACAACTTGTTTATCTTTGGCCTCCAACGCAGGAAGCGACATTTGAAGCGTTCTGGAGGCACAAATCGTCTCGGTAGGCAGGGTGACAGTTTCTGCGTCCGGACTCATCCTGAGACATACTCGACAGCCACCTTCATTGACAGGTCCCGGATCGTCTTGTGGCCCGCCGACCCGGGCAGGTAATTTCGAGATTGCTTCGTCAGCACTGATGCGAGTGTGACTCAATCGGGCCTTCTGTGGACAACAGTACTGGCTGCCTCCGTCTGGTTGCCTCCTTGCTCGCCAATTGTGAGGCGTTGAGTTATGTCCATTTTCAGGGGCCTGCAGGTTGCAGTCAGCCACGCCCAACGACTATGTGTTAGCTGATCACTTGTCCACACTTCGTTTGACGCGTGCAATCGGAGAGGACGATGTCTGCAGCTCCTCGAGGGTTACGAGGACTACGATGTTGGTCAAGTCGTCAGCTCAGCAAGATAGGACAGGGGTGATTCCAATGCGTATCTCTACGAGAGACCTGCGCGCCACGGTGGCCGGATCGTACCTCCTTGAGGAGATACAAAGGGCGATGCTGGAGGGGGTGAATGGCATGGATGCAATCTGGCGTACGGCTTTCTCCTGACGTAACTTGGCAATGTCGCTTCACGTCTTGCTGCTGGCGGCGTAACTAGCATTGCGAGTGGGGGAGGTTGCCGGTGGATAAAAGTCGAAGGCCTTCCCGCACCTCAGTGCCTCGCTCTTTTCATTTAACCTTCCATTTCAACTTATCAACTACCCAGACACTCTTGTGCTATGGCTGCTCCCCTACAGTTCAAAGCTTACGATCCTGCGTGTCGAAAACCACGCAAGCCAAAGCGAATAGCTTCTGCTGCGCCCAGAAAGCATCATGGGGATAATGCGGAAACTCGGCATGATGGCCAGGCGTCTCAGTCCGTCGCGGAGGGCTACTTGGAGATGAACAGTATGTTGCGAAAGGAGATACATTGAGAATCTCTTGGGTCCCTGCTGACACACCGGAGACCAGGAAGATGTGATGACCGTCGATCTGACCGACCTCGATGTGTGCGACGACCTAGAGTCTGTCCGGCAGCTCGTGGAAACATGCATGGCATCTACCTTGTGTGGCAATGAAGTCCGAGGACATGCGAGTACTTCATTGAGCCCGGCGCCTCAACTTAACCTGTCGACTGAGACACCGGAGACCAACCCAGGCGATATCCAGAATCAAGGTAAACCACTCCTGATACGTTTGTCCAGGAGGGGAGGCTAACAACCAACACCCAGACTCTGTACTTATGGCGGAAGCCAACCCGCAAACACGGGTCGACGGAATTGCTCCGACAATCCCGGCCTCTCTGAGAGCGGCGATGGACCTTACCGTGAATGGTGCCAATGATGTGGCACTGGCGGCGATGCGCCAGCCCAGAGCTGCTACCACCACGCAATTGCCAGACCTTTCAAGGCTCAGTGCTCACCAGCGTGGGAGCGTCACCTCTATCTCCTCGCCCGCTTTGAGCATATCTCCCTCCACACGTGAGGATACTGGAAGTCAATCTCTGGAGAGTCTATTCAATGATGAGACGGGTTTTCAACGTTGGCTAGATGCGGAACAACGGCAAGATTCTGCACCAAGCTCCAAGCGATTGAATCGACCACTTGACGACAGCGGGTATGACAGCAGTTCTGAGGACCAACGGGAAGCGAAGCGACCAAAACTATCTTCTACTGCTGAATGCGGCACCTTGCTGCGCGAGCCAGATGTTTGCGAGAGTGCCTTGGCGCCCGACGATACGGTTACTGCTCACCATGCCTCTCGTCGATTGCTACCAACTCGGCACATCGAGGGCAACCCCATCAGCCCCTCTGCAGGCACTCGCTCAGGAGCGGCCGCTTGTTTGCCAAGCCGCACTGCTGTGAAATTCGCTACTCGTGGAGATGTCACGACAAGTCAATCTCACATTGACTCACTCAGGCCGCCACCGCCCATGGCGCTACCAGCAGGGTTCAGGGGAGGGCAAGAGATAGATCAAAGTGGGCAATGCAACTTATGCGCAATCTTCCGCGCAGCCCTCTTCGAAACGCTTTCTTTGCTACACCACCCATCGCACACGGCCGTTTCGAACACCCAACGGCACGCCCAGCCCAGGAGCATCGTCTCGAAGCGGCGCTATAGCCTGCGCAAACGACCTACGCCCCTTGAGAATGGTTGCGAGGACTCGGATGACAATCCTGTTAGTTACATGGACAAGCACTGCAACGGGAGTGATGATGGTGGCATCGTTAGTGATGAAAACGAAGACGATGACTCCCTGAGCGATACGGACAAAAGTAGGAACGTGTCTGTTAAGCGCCGTCGGTGGTCTGACCTTGAAGAAAGTCGACTAAGAGCAGGGAAGAGGGAGAACAAGTCGGAATCGTGGATCGCTTCCAAACTAGACAGAACGGTATCGGCAGTCAAACAGCAGTGGCGCAAAATGAGCGAAGACAAGAGCTAGTATTGATTTTAACAATGTCAACTTCATCGATTCTAAAACGACCACCCGATCACGCAAGGCACACTTGACGCCAGATAGGTAGCAGCTTCGCATGCGGCACCCACCCCTCCCAGCCATTTGGTGATCATATAGAACCAACCTCACCATCTTCTTTCCCTCACCTAAGTCTGCCACCTTAGCCATCTTGGCGCTGTCATTGCCCTTAGAGTTCATGCTCTTCCAAAAATAACGCACATCGTCGTAAATTCCCTAACGGGACTCAAACACCACTCAGTCGTAGGCGAGTATTGGCGAGCCAGGCCCCTTTAGCAGGTTGCAACCGGAGGCCGCTAATGCTCTGCCAGACCAAATATATCTCAAATGGCAAATTGTCCGAGATCGGGGTGAGACCTGCTGACACGCTGGCTCGGCGGTGTCTTCGGCCAACATACCCAGCACCCCCCGTGCGGAACAAGACCAAGCACGCGGAGTATAAGGCTAACCGACGGCGCACAGCCCCAAACGCTTGACCGAACGAAGCGAACAGGGTTAAACTGCAGGAAAGTGTACTCTCAGCCCTCCAAGTTCCTAGCGGAACAAAGCAGCTGTGGACATCGTGCTGAGCAGTCCTCGGGTATATAAGGCTCCTGGTTTCCCAACGCTCTCAATGATACTCCGACGACACAATTTATGGTGAGTTCCTCTTGACAGGGTCAAGCATAGTGAAGCTTGACGAGAAAAAAATCTCTGACTTATGGCAGACTCTGATAAGACACTTACTTTCTCGTCTCCAACTGACCGCATCGGACGCTTGGCCGAGTTTGTTGATGATGCAGACTTAGAATCTAGCGAAAAGTATAGTCAAACCTCACAAACGAGGGAGGAAGAGTACTTGGAGATATTGGAATACATTATTGCAGCGTTGGGGGATCTACGCCTCATGTTGAAGGATGACTCTAGGGCACGAAAGTCTACTCTCCATGTCCAAACCTCAACAGCCGCAGATTAAAGTGGTGAATCCTCAGAAAAAGCTAGATATTGCTTAGATTAAGTTACATAGTACAAACAAAGCCCTAAAATGCTGTGCAGTTGGCAAACCATTTATTTCGCTCGGCATTGCCCTGATCTATCGTGTGCTCATACATTCTGGCCAATTCTCTTTCTACTGCCCTACAAATATAGATGGCATGATTGTATTTGCTTATTTTCTCCCGGAGAAGAGCGAGTTTTACGTTGAGGGATTCTTTTTCTGACTGTAAAGCTTCTAAGGACAGACGATGAAGCAAGTTGTCTAGTTCGAAAGTGTCTGAGTATACGCTGGACGTCGGTCTAGGGTCCATCATAGAGGACGCAAATTATCGGGAAGTGTTATGTCAAATGAAAGCACATTTTTTAGGCATGGTGTATTTAGATAAATATACCCAGAGGCCGCAACCATCGCGGCTATAATTAACATTCAGGATTTTGAGGGCGTTACTAGAGTCTTCGGGTCAATAAACTGAAATGGAGACCTGATGTATTACGTCCGAAAACGGCTTATGTCTGCCGATCGTAGGAGAGTAAGCCAAAACAAGCAACATGGTTACATTGTCCTTAATAAATATACTGCATGGCCTCATCTTGTAAGCATCTTCTCTATGCAGCTTGGCACGGCCATGCAGTGAGACCATGTCAATTAAGCCCCATCGAAGCGAGTACAGAGTTATAATTGATCTTACTGGTGACGAGCAGTCCTGCTATTTCTGCCGAAATACTCTGACTCCAGGACCAAAATACAGAGTCTATGGATGTGTATGCGATGGCTCTGTCATTGACCAAGCTTCTCTGACTCCGATAGTTACTCTGCGACAAATGTACTTCCATCGTACACTTTCTGAAATCCCATGAGTGGGAAAACTGCGCGTATTGCAAGGCTAGCGGGGAAGACTTTACTGTAGTGCAGGAGATGCTGGGTAGCACGGTACGTTTGTTGGCAAGCAAGAACCTAAATTATGTGCTAATGGATTTTTACGAAGCAACTCTACGTTAAGCAATACTATTGGAATACTTGTCCTATTTGTTATGAGGCAGACGATCTGTTGTATACGCCCTGTGGTTGGTTTACTAGCCCTTGCGAATTTGCGTCTTTTAGGTAACGATCTCCAGGCCATGCTTTCTGTAAAACTTGCTGGGACGTCTGCCAGCTGCCCCAAATAGGGGGCGACCGCCCCACTTCACGCTGTCCCATGTGTCGGGCGCCGATTTTAGCTCCTCCAACTTCAGCAATGTCTCGTTCCATCGGCCGAGAGATCATAATTCTTGACCCGTAGGAAGTGGCCATGGATGGAATAGCCCTGCAAAAACAGCCTCAAGGTTCCATTGCTCCCCCACCGCATCTGAAGGAGCAGTTCCCGTTCTGTCCGCCCTTTGGAACCCCTGCGAACAGCTTGGTCGTTATGCCTCAACTGGGGAAGGGCAGAACAGTTTGTTGGACTCCAGAGAGGCAAATGAGGTAGCCCGTCGTGGATGTATATATTAATGCCAACCCATGGGTATGTCTAACATGTACCCAAAATTTACTTCATATATATTAATGCATATGATCTTCTTCCAAAGAAATATAAATACAGTCTGGTTCTCCACGCCGTACCTGTCGCAATTAGATCAAGCGGAGCATTGTTTTGGTATCAACTCACTTGTACCATGTCTGCCCAGCAAACCGAAATTACTTCCGAGCACACCCCGACATGCGGCAGAGTCATATCTCACGACAAAATCTCCTCCATTTCCATAGTACGTCACCTTTGCGGCCTGTACAAGGCCCAGGGAAGATATGATGAGGCTGAAGAAGTTCTCGGTGGGACAATGGACGATTTCATACCCGCGCTACGACAGGATAGCGAGTCAGCCATAACTATAGTGCGCGACCTGGTGGATCTCTTTCGCGATCAGGGCAAATTCAACAGAGCGAAAGAGATCTACCAGCAGGCAGTCAGCGGCTTGGAGAAGACGTTTGGGCGCCAACATTTCACGACCCTATCCATGGTTTTCGAGTTTGGGTCTTTTCTCCGAAAAAACAGCCAACTGCAAGAGGCAGAAGAAGTCTACGTACAGTCCCTAACGGGTATCGCCGCCGGCACCAAGAACCCAACTCTTTCTGTGCTGTGCATCCTCAATGAGCTTGGGGTTGTCTACGCTAAACAGCGCAAGCTCAACCAGGCTGTTGAAATATATAGACACGCCGTTCAGGGTTACGTCAAGGTCGTTGGAAGTGACCATTTATCGACTACAACCGCAGTGCTCAATCTTGGGGCTGTTTACAAGGACCAAGGAAAGCTGAAGGATGCAGCCAGGATGCTGAACTGGGGCCTTTCGGGCCTCGAGAAAGCGCATGGCATTGCTAATAAAAGGACTATAGAGACAGCAAAACAGCTCACCGCACTTTACATGAGAGAACGCAACTTAGGAGAGGCTCAAAGAGTATGCGCGAAGGCTTTAAACGGCTCTGAGACGACTCTTGGTAAATGTCATGAAGGAACCCTTGCTGCGGTTCTGGACATGGGAATCATACATAGAGACCAGGGCCAATTCAAAGAGTCCGAACAGATGCTTCAACGGGCCTTTGACGGGTACCAACAGACTAACCATAATCTGCTTCCCCTGGTTCTGAACGCCCTAGGCACTGTCCACGCCCTTCAAGGCGATTATGACAAAGCTGACGAGGAGTACGATTGGGCAACTGAGTGTCTAAACAAGAAGGAGGAGCGGGATGAGCTCCTAAATCTTATCGTGACGTACAATAAGGGAAATGTACTTCAAGCTCACGGAAGGCTAGAAGAAGCGGAGAAACACTGCGAAAAAGCACTTGAGGGTTTCCAAAACTTGGCTGGCCACAGGCACTTGACAACAATGGCAGCAGTACTAAAACTTGGGGCAATTTATCAGGAGCAAGGCAAATTTAAAGAGGTTGAAGACTTGTACCGAACAGCGCTCAGGAGTCAAGAGGAGGTCTCCAAAAAGCTTTCGAAGGATGATGACAATGACGCTGCCCTTTACTTTCAACGAATGTCTATAGTGTATTGATATGTTTCTCGTTAGATGTGTGAGCAACTAGACATAACTTTTCATATCAACAAATAGAGACAAACTTTTATGGTGCTTATAATTCATTAGAGGATGTTTCAATAAATGTATTCTCCATTTAATATGTGCTGACGTCGTGCCGCTACACACAATGCGTTGTCTGCTATTAATCTAATTACCACTGAGAATATCCTAAATTGGTAGCTCCAAAGATTCCGTGTCTTCCGAATAGCCCCTTATACCGCTTTGAAGTTTACTTAGGCCTATTAGTATAGAGTGACGGGTTCGTTACGTGGCAGAACACAACATCCTTTGCGCCAGGTCTAAAACCTGGATGCAGTGGTACGCTGTCAGACGACGTCTCGACTAAGGTCGGAGTAAGAGCCTGTGGAAGCTTCTTGTGGCCCCAATCTGTACATTTGGACAGAATATTTGTGACAGAGGTCGGTTTATTCTGCGTGTTTGTCATTTTCGACGTGTTGGCTGGATTGCTAGGGTATTCGATCGTTGCCTCTCTGTATGCGGGCTACTCCTTGCATATGAACATAACGAAGAGACGAATGAATGAAAATGTAGCGTCGCAAAGAGAACGTCACTATTAATATCTGTACGGTAGTGTCTAGCTTGCAAACTACCGAGTTAAGTTTGAGACGGCCTTTATCAATTAGAAAGGGCCAGAATGTACCCCAAATTGTATAGTGCAGAAACTGGACTACCAGGACTCATGGGCTTGAATGAAACAAAGGCTGAACTTCAGATTGTAATGTGCCTTAGGTTTGGGACTTCCCCCACCGGCCGCAATAAAGAAAGAAAAAATGAATGAATAAATTATTAATACAGTATAGCTCAGCTCATAGTACAAAGTATGTCGGTGCGGCCGGTGCAGGCTATTGTGTGCTCGGCTTGGAGTGGTTGATATACGTAAAGCAAGCCTTGGAACATTTGTTCTCCTCCACCATTGCCTGTACAAAAATAGTGAATATATAAGTCAACTGGAAGTTTCGTGATACTACTCACAGCGTTCCCAGACTCCAAATATGAGGTCAGTGCAATTTGGACTTATTCGCTGTGGACCAAACGAGTTGTCTATCCATCGCACTGCGAAATAGTGAAAATCAAAGGACGATACCCTGAGGGAAACTGCGATACTGTCATTACTACTTTGCAGTATGGGTAACTTTTCAACCAATTTTTTACAAGCCCAGCGTGAGTATATCAATACTTCCATCTTATCTTTTGCTACCCTATCCGGCCTCGCATAGCATATTGAAGAAGTCGATGCTGAGAATGTTGCAGCTGCTGTGGTGCTGAAGCTTAAGTTTCTTGGGGTCGTAATGGTCTCCGTAATTGTAGAGGTCGTTGCGATCGGATAACTTGCTACAGTCTTGATTTCTGCTTTACAAGACGTAGCTGTATTCGAAGGCAGCACACTGCCATATTCACTGGGCTTACCACACGCTGTGTTACGCAACAGTAGCCTCGGGACACAGCTCTCAGTCGTAACCCATGTAGCAGGGGGTGTGACCATTGTTTTATACGGAACTGTATACTCTTGCCCTGACGTAATATACCAATCCATGGTCCTAGTGGGATTTAGGTTCTGAATATCAGTGGTGTTGATACCAAGGGCGACGGCAGCTTTCCATACTGTGTCACAATCCTTGACCATCCATATTCCAAATTGAGGGTTGAGGTTGCATCCCACAACTAGCGGAGTCAGAAGCAGTAATATTGCACGTAAAATCATACCAGTATTTTATTAGTACTAGCTAGGAGCTGGTACTGTAATTTTCCAAAAGAAACAGGTCCAAGCTGCGCTATATACATGTCTTGGAGCCATTTCTGGCCCTTACCTGTTCCACAGTTCATAACAGCCGGATAGAGCGCCTAGGTATTGCACGATCAGATGAATTACTTAATTTGAAGCAAAGAGTTTCTGTTTTATCTCTAGAACGCAAAGCTTTATTACTCATCAACACTTAGCATTTGGGCAATTATGTTGCGTCATCGGGATAACTTAAGTCTATCTCAGCACAAGATAACTACTTGGTGCAATACCTTCCTCCCCTGACGCTTTCTTCACCGGCCACCACGACCCACCAATATTAGATACACTCAGAATCTCTCCTCTAACAAAAGATATCTCTCTTGGATCCTTGGGGTTGCCATCGTAAGTGTACAAGGCCGTCGCCCTGTACGGCCATCCTGGACGGTTTTGCGGCGGGCTCACTGATGACTTCGTTCTCTTCTCTGTTCTTATTGAAGAGGTGGTGTCAGAGAGAGAATCCATAGGTCGTCGCGGTTTACAGGACTGGGTTGACCCAAAGTATAACAACCATATGATCTACCAATTATTAGTGCAAAGCCAAGTAGAAAGCAGGGAGATGATACGAGCCATAACCATGGAAAGCACTATGAACCCTACAGTGGCAGCAACTCTAGCACCACTAGGGGAATAGGCTAACGAATTTACGGAAGATGTGACTAGTACTATTCCAGCCCCGAGATACCCAGCAACCGCGACTTGATATCTCGGAAGCCCATTGGTTCCTGTTAAATAAAAAATTCCAGCAATCAGGAAAAAACTGTAAACAATCGACCACCATGCGAATGGGGGAAATCGGTTTGTCGTGTCAGCTTGTATTTGACAAAAGACACATGAGATCGCCGTGACGACCCAAGAAAGCTTTCTTATGTTAGCCCAGCTCAAACCAAATAATCGTTGCCCCTGTCATGTACAATTGACACAGATAGCGTAGCCAGGTCAAATGGCTTAGCGAGAATGTTACTTAAACAAAACATGTTATTCGTATAGTATATTCTTTCCTCCCAGTCTCGTTGCGAAGAAGCGTGACCGGATGACAATGTTCACTGCAGTCCAAACCGTAATTGCAACCATTCGGACAATGACTTTGATGAAGGCGCTGATGGTGACACGACACACATGAGAGTTGTATAATGCAAATTTCTCCAACAGCTATGGACTTAACCATTTGTTCTTCAGCTCCCAGGTAAAAAATGGCCGAACCCAACGCGGTCGGATGTGACTTACACTGACAAAGCGGCTTGTACGGAGCCATTTTCGGACTATGAGGAAAGGTTTCTCCCATCGATCTCAAGGCTTGCCAGTTTGGCCCTACTGCTGTCCCCTAGAAAAACAGTCTCACTGGCCATCCATCTCTTCACAACCTCTCCTAAATATTTAGACAAGCCCGGATATTTACAACCTACACATGTCATAGAATTGACGTAACCCATATAATTTACAGGCGACAGGAAAAGTGTTTATGATAAACAAATTAAAGTGTGAGAGTTGCAGTCATTGGAGGCGGCCCTTCTGCAATCCGACTCTGGGTCTGACACTATGCAGAATCCCCTGTGGTGACATTTAAGCGACCATCCCAACAGTCGGCTGAACACCTTTAGTTCCCGTTCAGTTCTTCTGCTTTGACCCAATTGTGTCAGTCCCTGCAACTGCTCTGCCTACTCATAATACTGTCCTAGACATTAAAGCACCGCCGTAAGGTCATTCCGCGGCATCTACATGTCGGAAAGTTATTTGGACTTTCAACTCTGCAACGCAATCTCAAGTCATGTTATAAAAATAGGAGTAGTTCAAAACATCATTTTTGTCCTTCATTTTCAGGTTATTGCCTGATGTATTTCCAATGTTCTTGTTTGGAGCTGCCTAAGATATTGAGTAGTCCCTTCGCGAAGCGTGCCTCTACCGTTATGCGTTTCGAATAGTGCCAGAAAGTTACGGACGCTTTTGTCGTGTTCGATTAGATTATTATCAACCGTGTCCTTGCGCATGGACCCATTGGGATATCTCCTGCCAAAGTCGTATTGAACGACCGTGTTGCTGATAACCACGTCTCTTCGCAAAATCACGTCCTAGAGTTGACGGGGCAGGCCGCCACAGATTCCAGCCAGAAGAACTAGCATTCGGGCTCCATAACTCGATCGCGCGCTAGCCGCCGCAGCAGTTGCGTCGGTCTTGCCCATGCGAGACAAGCTAGCTAGGCGGCGCAACTGAATATCCATGGGCATTTGCCGTGGCCGAGCAGGCTCTAGTTGAGCCAATATGTGTTCAAACCACAGCCTCACCTGATGCAGTGGCCGCAGATTTGTCGGCCCGCGTCCTGCATGAAACCTAGTGCGTGAACATTAGCACCACACTGTCACGTTCTTTTCACTTCTCATATTCGCGGGGGTAAAAAGAGTGGCGTTTTGGGGTATAGTGTTGTTCGCTCTCGGACTGCCGCCTGGTTAGTTTGGCGGAGTATATTGCAAAAGAGGTCGAAGTAATACTTTTTACACAAATTTCAGGCGCAAGCCCAGCAACGAGGTAGTATATTGTGGTAAGAAGAGGCTTAATCAGAATCACATCTTGCGGGAAAGTGCAAGAATACTGTTGTTGCCAGTAGCTAAGAGGCAAATGCAGTTCTAGGAACATCGCGCCACCACTCATTCATCTCAAAGTGGAAGTGGCTGCATGACACGTCGAGCTAGGTGCTGTTGATCCCGGCCTGGGTAGAACTGCATTATTCAAGTTCGCTGGAGCTAATTGCTGCTCTTCTTTTCTCCCAGCGATCCCGACTTCTAACTGCATGACGAATGAAATTATACTGGCAAAGTCATACCCGACACTCACCTACCTTTGTCACCCCTCTCCTCTTGGAACTCCGCGATAACGCCATGGCTCACCAGTTAAGAGCAAGATAAAGCCCTCACTGAGTACCTCCCTCGCCTGACTTACAGCCGATTTGGAGATAACGAATCTCAGCGCTCCGACCACCTAGAACCCAGCCATCAAGCTATCCCACGCCCCCCTGTGAGCGTTGCCCGTTCCCAGCAACGACGTAGAATACCAGCAGCCAAAGCTGGTTGGTTACTGGCACCTATTGCGTGGAAAGTTGTAGGTGCTAGTAGCGAATATCTGAAAGTTAGTGGTAACCTTGTCCTCATTGGATGGTCCAAAAGGTGCCGCCTTGCTTATAATGGCAGATGGGCATTGTCTTTCAAATGGACGAAGCCATAACGAAGTTTGTCAATTCTGCGCTACACCAGGTTGGAGTGTCAAAACATGGGAAAACGTTTCGTAGCTGTGGCGAATATGTATATCATTATTGGTAGGACGTTATCACCATCAGACTAGATGAACGGCTTGGGTACAGCTTAGGGTCATACATGGACCGATTATGTAGGCCGAGTGGAGAGCTACTACGGTTTGATGCAAAAGCTTACCTGTTTAGTTGGAGGCCAGGAGTACGTTCCCCTTTGACCCTTCAAATGATGGATAGCCATGTGAAGCCCTTACTCCGCCTCGTGATGGCGGCATTCTGCGACAGAAGATCGCGCCTGATCCCAAACGTTCCTTATAGCATCAGTCCGCACCGGCACCTTTGCCAAGACCAACTCGCAAATTTGCGTCCATGGAGTCAAATGACTGGATTGCAAGTGCAAAACCGTACCACGACGTTGAATGCTCCCCAAAATGTGTTTCGGCGTTATGCTAAAACATGGCGTAAATCTCTACGTCGACCAAGGAGGGTTTAGCATTGGAACTCGAATCAACAGTAAGAGGAGGACTAGACATCGTAGTTACCGATCTCAGTTCCGCCTACCATACTTATTTTACGTGATGGTATGTGCGGTATAAACCTTTTCATCTAGCAAATTCCGTCCGAGCCAAAGATAACTTTGAAAGCAGGTTAAGGTCTAGACAGTTCAATTTAAGGACTCATATACTATCATTGTAGCCCTTAACTAGCTGAAGCTTTGATAGTGTGATAAATTGAAGTAGGCTAGCTTCGATTTTAAGGAACTCCAAACCGTGGGCCGAGAAAGATGGCCCCCCTCCGTGTGAACGCCGTCGAGTTATTCGTACTCAGCAAGTATTATGCTCTGGTTGGGTGTAAACGAGGTATGAAGGCCTAATATCATGCAAACTGTGAGATTCTAAGACTCAGCCGCTTCGTGCTTTGCCATTTTATTTACGTTTGCTATGGAACAAATCCTTTGAGTACATGCAACCTCTTTTCCTCTTTAACGACAGTGACTGCCGTTTGAACACCATTGCTTTTGCCGCATCCTCACTAATAGCCACCCCAATACGATAGTTGGAGCCCTCCCAAATTCCGAACCCTCTGTATTTCAGTACGATAGGGATATCGCCCCCACCAGCACGTATGACGATTGCCGTATTTTTGTGGTTAGGTTCAGCATAGGAGCCTCCATGTCTGTATTGCTTACAGCGATGATTCCATAGATAGGTTCTTCCATCGACTAATAGTCCTGTTGCGACAAAGTTGGCGGCAGTTCTTGGGTAAGGAAAATCGCTGGTCGAGGCCACGCCGCGGTATTGGTTCTCATAACAACTCCTGTAATGGTAGTCTGTGTCGTCACAGTTGTCATCGTACCAGGATCCAAATTTCTCCTCGTCATCATCCTGGGTTAGGTCGACGACGCTGATTCCTCTCTCGATAACTCCGCCGCTCGCTGCGTGTCTTGCTGGTTCCGGATCCAATACATCCAACGAAGACTCCATTTCGTCCCCTGTTAAGTCAATAACCTCGATACTCTTTGTGGCTTGTTTATTGGGCGTTAATGGACTGCAAGATTTGGGGGTTTGCAGTTCTGGAGGCGTGAAATCCGACGAGTCTCGAATATCGGGTGTGGAATAAGGGGCTGAACCACAGCACGCAGAGTCCGCAGAGTCTGGGATATCGCATGGAGCATCCTTAATCATCTCGCTGCCAAAATGCTCACGGTCTATGGTATCGGAAGGGCCTTCGCAGAGTTGAGCCGCCGGGACGACCTGGTGAGGGAGGGCTTCCAAAGTATCTTCATCAAATAAGCTCATGTCGATAAAATCTGCGACCCCTGGCCAGCTGCACCCTTCTTCCTCAGACTCATCGCAAAAACAGTATTCCGTTATCTGAGGAGGGCTGGTATCACTTGGCCAAGCAAAAACAGCGGCCGAGTTGCTAGAGTTGATATGATTGGGTGGGAAAGGCTGGTGAACATCCCACAACGGTAAATCCTGAGGATGTAAGATAGACGGGTCGATGGTCTCATCATCATCCCTAACTCGCCATCCGCAAGATTCACCGTCATGGCGATAACTCAGCGTGGTGTTCGCGTGAGTGATGGACATCTCTGCGTTCAGTGTGAAGTGCGAGGCTCGCTGTTGCTCCCTGCTAGCAAGAAACCCAAGCTCCCAGAAAGCTGGTTGAGCCGATTCGTTCATTCTGTTCATGGTGGTGATGTAGGACGAAGACTTGACAAACTGAGAGAAGGGGGCAAGCTGGTCCTTTTATACATTGGCTGCCTTTGTGAAGCCGTGTCTTAGGTCAGCAGACACGGGGCCTAGGTCGTACTCCAGGTATTGTTAAGCTTGCTAATCGTAGTGATGATCGTAGATAGCCCTCGAAATGTTCGTATGTAATTAAAGGCCCGTGAGCTCCCCGCGTCGACGTTCCCTCCTCCCTTACGGCGGTATTGTGCGGATGTCGTCTGGTAGAAGAGACTGGGGTGTTTGATATCATCGGAAATTGATGCGGTGATAGCTAGCGAACAAGGCCTAGGTGATCCGTACATGGAAGCTTTTTCTATGAAAATAGGAGAGAGGATATAAATAGCACTGCAGTAATAGCCTGGGTGAGTAGCGCTGTATCGCCGCCTGGGCAAATAGAGAGTGGCGAAGTTTTCTACGAAGATGGCCCACCCATGTGAGAAGCTTGAAAAGCATCTGGAAGCCCTGTTCGAATATCATAATGATTGCGAAGCAACTTCAAAGCTGTAGGCTTAATGGTTCTGCGCAATAAGTTCTTCGCAAATTCACAAAAGGTAACAGCCACGTTGAATATGCAATGGTTATGTAGTATTGCTCTGATATTACATTGCTGGCTACTGCTCCAAGACATGAAGAGTAGCAATACAGTTTTTAATAAGGTCACGAGCTGGTTCCTTCCTCTCCCCCTCCGTATCCTAACCCCGTCTTTGCCCAGTTCCTTCTCATCTTTATACGTCACCTGCGATGTTGCTAGCACCCCCTCGTCCCCTGTGCGCTTCGTGTCCGCGGGATATTGAGAGAGGCGGCAGAGGTTCTGCGCAGCCCCATTTCTCTGAGCCTGACTGTTTTCTACTTCGTCATCATCACCCATAGGCAGGTTAGTCACCGCTGGCCCGCCGCTGTGAGAAGTCGATCATCAAATTCTGGGGGGCGGTGATCTCCCTCTGTCATCGAACAAGTCGAGGAGCAACTTTGGTCTTCCGTAGATACTGTCAGTTAAGATTCGTAACAGCTGTCCATTTCAGATTCCGTTCCAACCGAACGTTGTCCGCTTTTGTTTGATCCCAAGGCTCTTATCAGTCGGGGCATCTTGAAAAGCCTTCATGGCGATTGTTCAATAATAAGTAAAGGGATATCTTAAAGATTTGTTGTATCGGTAGGTGTGCAGGTTTGGAACTAGCTCCATACCTCTGCGAGAACACCAAAAATAGCCCTGTATTGACGCTTGAGAGAATGGTACGTATATGTGGTCAGTTTTGGCCACGATCTTCCCAGCAAGAGCATGAAAAATCGACCGAGTGTATTTACATATTAAACGTTGTTGTCCAAACAGTCCTATTCCCTCTTATTTTTTGTAACATTCCATTACTATATTAATATTACCTCATACTTAGTAACACATTTCTGTGAATATCACTTGCCCCGATTCGCCACAGGCCGCAGCAAGGGAGCCCATTTTACTACGTAGCACAGACACCTTTCTTTTGATTTTGGTGGTTATTTATAACTAAGTCTGCCTTACCTTCTCCAAATGAGGTGTAGAGCTCGTCATCGAGGAGGTACCAGCCAACCGTTTTGGACATGCAAATGACTCTAGGCTCTAGAACTTTGTGGAGGCACGTATCCAGCCAGTAAGCTACAGTAATTTAGCCCAGATACGTAATCAAATACGCGTCTATGCGTGTTCAAGTTTGTCACTACCGATGTCAGCCTATCCCGCTAGACCGTCATTCCGACCAACGTTACAGCAGTGAGCCAGAGGAGCAATCGGCTTGCCATCACCTGACAAGGAGAAGAAGTCGTCGATGCAGCATCTTGTGGATTTGAACGGTGTGCTTGACAGCCTGACGTAAGTGCCGCTCTGCTAAGCGTATAAATAGTCAGCCTCTTCCTCATTTACCCCTGAATCTCGCTCCGCTTTCGATATCTCGCTCCCCAACATACCGTTCAGGGAACCGCACCGTTCGATTTATGCGGCTATTTCGCCGGCGTGCAAAATCAGCAGTACGTATGACGCCTCGTAAAAGGCATAATCTAATCTTGCTACAGATCGAGCTACATCCCCAAGCATTAGCCCACGCCGTCTTCGCTGACATTGATCGCGGAAACCTCTGCGACAGACAAGTTAGATACCACAACACACCGCCAAAATGAACAATGTCATATATCAAAGGTCGCTGGATCAATTTCCTGCAGAAATTTGGCTCGGGATTCTCGATAACCTATCTGGCGAGGCGGTGCGAAATTTTCTGTACACCTGCAAAAAGTCTTTCAGTGATTTTTTATGGTACTTCGCCACGCGTGAGGCTAACAATGGTCTTATTCATGCCGCAAAGCACAAGGATAGGAATTTGCTTAGGAAAATTTTGTCAATTGACGAAGTTGACGTTAATATGGAAGATGAAGATGGTGAAACTGCACTTTGTTTTGCTGTAAAGTCATCAGACAAAGTCATGTTACGCGCCCTGATTGCGAGATCCAATATCAACACGCAAAAGCCACTTAGACATGCTATAATGCAACAGGAAGATGACATAGTGGAACTTATACTACAATCCGGAAATGTCAACCTCGATGCGACCCACTGCCTCCGCGAAACGATGCTATATGATGCTGTGTTATATGGGGGACCTATTATTGCTGATTTATTGGCTTCCCAAGCACGATCTTCGGATTTCGAAAAGGTCAATGAGGCCGATAGGACTCCATTACATTGGGCGATAAGATACGGGTATGACGAGGTAATGGACATATACTTCTCGACAAGAAAGGCACGATCTAACGAGCATATCCTGGAAAACGATCTATTATTATACGCGATAGAACGCCGAAAAGAGTTTGTTGCACTACAAATCTTGTATCATCGGGGCTTCCGACTTGCTACATATCCGCAAGGCGATGTTCTACTCCATCGCGCATTTCGAGAAGGCCTTGAACTGGTGGTTGCGGAGTTACAATTACAAACAACGGACGCC
>NW_011942190.1:0-1714 GCF_000187425.2 Metarhizium robertsii ARSEF 23 | reverse complement strand
TAACAAGATGAAGAGATATAGTCTCAGAAGCCGGCATACAAAGCTGTAAGATTTATTTGGGAAAGGCACCTGACCTATTCAAGATGTAGTACATAGTCTGCAAGAATACTGTCCTCTTCTCCAGGATTCCCCGATAATGATTTTATCATGGCCAACTACAGGCCAACTGCATTATCGGCCCCAAGGACCTCCGTACTAGCATCCACTTTAATTTTGATAGGTCGTGGTTGGCCATCTTTATCAACCATGGGAATGCCACACTGACCAAAACTGTTCTCCTTGATGGTATTCAGAATAGCACGAGCAATAGCATTAACTTAATTGACAGATGACTCAGAGATACTAACGCAGTTGTTATCACCCAAAACCTCAACGATAGCATTAATATGTAGGCAGATAAATGATAAGGGTTCGTCGGTATAGTCTTCCTCCGTGCAATCCAAGCTATTGCGGGTCCAGAGCCAATTGGGTCTTAAATCAGGAAAGTATGCTGGAGGAGGCGAAAATTGGGTTGTATTTGTATTAGAAGCATGGCTAATCGGTGTTATAGCAGCATTTCAGGCAACCGGTAGTACCTTTTAAGGGTATGGGCATTCGGGCTGGAGGTTAAAGAAAAGAAACCCAGTGTTTAAGGGGTAAACGTCCGGCGAAGACAGGCTTAAGGATAGGAGAATGGAAATGCGATAGCATGAATTGTCTGCCTTTCATGAGGAAACGTGGCTCTGGCCCTGCTATTGTTCTGATCGTTCGTCAGGTATTGTCATCCATTTCTAGTTTAGGTGCGGGGGCAAACTTCTGACCGATGGCGCAGAGCTCCCGTTAATGATTCCTGCGGGTCCTCGTCTTGTGGCATTGGGAACGAGAATGTTTTGGACAAGCACTGGCTAGGTTGCCCATACGGTAATGCAGGGTGTTGCGGATGAAGTGTTGTGGATATGTGCAAACCTCCAATGGCCGGAGAATACCGCATCGCTCGATGCTTGCAGACTAAAGCAAACGCAGGCACCCGAGTTGTCTGTTAGGCTCATGAAGGCAACCACCGGCCGGCGTGGATGGACTCCGGTCGCTTGAATCAGATCCTGACGGAAATGATCCGGGGACGCCCGTTCGATGATGAGCTGCTGCATCGGCGTGCGAAGAGAAGACGAGATGATGGACCCTCGTCCTCGTCTTCACCCTCATAGGAAGTGTCGTGTCAATTTAGGATTTCCATGTTTTTCCTCTATACTAGGCGCGCGGCCCGTGCATGGACCCAGGTGACATGTATGCTGAATAGGCTGCTTTTTCTATCGCGTCCACAGCGATTTGGTGCACCGCATCATTTCAGATCGTCGCGCGGAGTTACTTCATTCTGCATATGTAAGTCAAACCATTCCTACGACTAAATCAGATGCGTCCTTTAACTCCCAGAATTCGGTATCTCCAGTAGGTGAATGCAGGCGAACAAGATAGTATGATATAGTAGTAGCGAAGAGTGCCGTCTTAGGTGCAGCACCTTTCATGTCCACAATTGGCAGCCAACTGCCAGTCTCCTCTAGTATTGCATACATAAATAGAACAGCCGTTATTGCCGCAAATATAGCCTCCGAGGCCACATGACGCGCCCGATTTAGGCGCAAAGATCGCGAGGACAGCTGATCCACTACCTTTTCAGGCCTTCAGGCCTGTTTCTTGCATTTTGGTATCGTTTGCACCCGTGCGTGCTTGACGAATA
>NW_011942189.1:19876-23533 GCF_000187425.2 Metarhizium robertsii ARSEF 23 | reverse complement strand
TAAGTATAAAAAAGCTTATATAAGTATATTATATATTAAAATAAAGTTAAAAATCACGTGATTTTAAATATTTAAAAATTAAGCTTATAACTTTAAAATTCAGGGAGTTATTAAGCTTTTAAATATTATCTTAAAAAAGCGGGCCCTTTTTGTTTAGCTTACTATAACTCGCTTAATTTATAAGCTATACACATAAAAATTAGTGCATTTTAAAGAGCTAAATTAGTTCTTTCTATATATATAAAGTGGGTTCTTATAAGCCTTATAATTAGCGTAATAATTATAATTAGACTTTTCCCTTATAATTAAATTTTTATTAAAAAACTACATGTAATATAGTAAATTATAATATAAACTACACTACATTACAACTACACTATAAATTACACTAAAAATTACATGTAGTGTAGTTTTTTCGTCACAGCTCTAGGTGTGATAGCCAAGTCCCTAATCTGGTTAAATACCTTTTACATCCCACCGTAACTTGCGTTAAACGTAATGAGATTATACTTTAGAAGTCCTTACAGCCACCCAAAAAACCCTTGCACTATACTCCGCCACCATAACCTTGACGCCTGGAAACCTATCACAACATTCGGAGGCCGCCTATGGGGCGCGATGATTTTTTCAATCTGCAGACATTTCATTTTCAGGTGAATTCTATTGCAACACGAGTTTCCTAATATGCACAATAAGCGGGGGTTGGTACTCAGCCAACATGGCTCAGAAGGTATACAGCGACGTAGAAGCCTAGCAGCTCATTAGGAGGCTGGTACGGTACGGCACTTCTCTCACTTTAATAAGAGCAGGAACTTAAATAGCCGAAGTCTACTCGGTAGCTCCTCACTAGCTGGAATTGTCGACCATCTTTGTAGACTCGGCTGTGAGATTTTAATATATACCCGGTCTATTAGGGGCAGACTTTTCAACTTATTTATTCAACCAACCTCCCAAACACTACCACGATGTCAGCATTCTGTGACGTCAACGAAAAGAATAACGATGGACAAACACCACTGCACCACGCAGCTGAGAACGGCTGGGTGGATGCGATACACGTGCTAATCGAGAACGGCGCAGACGTTTTAGCGAGGGATAACAAAATGAGGACGGCGCTGCACATCGCGACAGAGAAGAGCTACACACTGGCAGTTCGAGAACTATTAGTGTGGAACAACCAACAACGCGTAGTAAAGGTACAGACTTGTCGATATAACCCTACCCTACTGCACTTAATACTTCTTTCCATAATGTCTGAGAAGATGACTAACACCAACAACTAGCAGGAGGGAGATAAACCAAGAATAGAAGTCGCAGTTCAGAATATGCGCAAAATTATCGATGAACTCTTATTCCAGAGAATCCACGACATGCGACGTTCTGATTCTGGATATAATTCTTTGCTTGGTAGTAGCTATAATATATCTCAGCTTATGGAAAGTTCCCCACAAGCTTTCCAAAGAGATGATGAACTAGCTGCACAGTATTTATCGTTAAAAACGTCGCTAGACAAACAGTTAGGATTAACGTACAACGACGAAGCGATGCGAACGCGATCTGTGTTCATGAATCAGGCTGCAAAAACTATATTACGTTTTATAATCCCTAACATAAAAAGTCAAAATGCATTATTTCAGCAATCTCAACTGCTGGAAATAACGAATAACATGGAAACACCTCTATTTTTCGTACCGGAGTTGGAGACCACGTGGTTTCTTATAAAGGTGTTAAGTGTTAATACCAAAGATGAAAACGGACAAACAGCGTTATATTATGCAACGAAGACACACAATCGAAATCAAGAGCTTATAGGACTATTGCTGGAGAATGGTGCAGATGTCCAAATACGGGATAAATATAACCAGGCAGCACTAACTAAAAAGGTGGCCAAAGCCGAATTTGAGTGGGCGGTAAGGAACGGGTCTAAACGTCTAGTTAACATTCTATTGGACGAAGATCAATATGAAGGTTGGGGTCTAGCATCATACACCGGAGAGGAAGCCTTGAAATGGGCTATGGAAAACGGAGGCGAAGGCATGATGCTGGGATTATTGAATAGGCAGGATTCTGTTCATGTGAATAGAGCAAACGGACAAGTAGCGCTGGGATGGGCCGTGGATAAGGGAAATAAGGAGTTGCTGCGGCTATTATTACAAAAGGGCGTCGATGTCAAAGCACAGAACGGGGAGAGAGTGCTGAAATGGGCTGCAGATACAGGGGCCATGGATATGCTACAGCTACTATTGGATAAAGATGTGAACGTTAAAGGGGATGGTGGAGCAAGAGCACTGTGGCGGGCTGTGAAGGACAAGAAAACGGACATGATGCACCTGCTACTAAAGAAGGGTGTTAAGCTCAAACCAGAGAACACAGAGGCTCTTTTGTGCGCGGTACACAATGAGGACGAGACGGCTATTAAGGCCCTGGTAAACGCAGGAGCCAAAATTACCCATCAAGACGAAAGCAACTCGCCACTGCTGTATGTCATGCAGCCTCATGTGCGTAAACGAGTACTGGAGTGTCTTCTTGAAAACACAGCAAAACGAGATGCCGACAAAGAGGACTTATCAGAGGCGCTGTATCGGGCTTCAAGCTATGGATATAAAGGTAAAGCAGCAGTTCTATTAACCAAGGGAGCAGACCCTTCAGCAGAGCACAACGGAGAGTCTTGTCTATATGCGGCAGCGGAGAGTAAAGAGTGGGAAACCGTAAATTTGTTAGTAAGAGAAGGAGCAGACGTTAATGGATCGTATCGTGGAAAAACTGTACTACACCTGGCAGTGAAGAACGAGAAATGGAAATTAGTGGAACAGCTCGTTTGTAAAGGTGTGGACATTGATATAACAGATAAAGATGGAATTACACCCCGAGAACAAGCGGACAGAAATGGCTATGTGTTGGAATATAACGAAGCTATCAGGAGGGGTCTTGAGTCGAGGTAACAGGCTAGCATTAATTAAGGATAGCTTAATATAAGGCTGTAATTCGGAACAAGATTTAAATAAATGTATATAAATAGTAAGTGCGAAGCCTCGCCCCTTAAGGCTCCGGGCCCTGATAGCATTCCGAACAAAGCACTACAGTTAGTGACGACCTGGATCAAGCCTCACCTAGCGGCCCTCTTTAATTAAAGTCTTACTCTCGGCAACTGCCCACAATATTTTAGGGAATCGACAACGGTTGTGCTAAGGAAACACGGAAAGGATAGGGAATTGATAGAGCGGCATAACACTTTTGATACAGAGGCATGACCTTACAGAGGCATGACTTTTTGCAGATTCTGATTCGCCTAATTCTAGCTTCCCCATAAATACTTCCCGGTAAAGGCAGTATAGCTGGCTGCCTTAACAGCTCTCTATAATACAAACTTACTAGAGTACCTTAGAATAATTTATAAGCGTTGCCTTTAATAGATAGTTGCCTATAAAACTATATTAAAGTAGGCCCTAATTTAGCTAACTAGATATAATTATATAACTAAAACTATTTAAGCTTATATAAGTATTCTCTTCTTTTTATATTTAATATCTATAATAGCCCTAATAAATACTTAATAATTTAGGTATATACCTTAAATAATAATAATAATAAGTATTTAATTAGTATAATAGTTATCCTAAAGAAAAATAGTAATATTATATTGCCAGCTACTAAACT
>NW_011942189.1:19725-19852 GCF_000187425.2 Metarhizium robertsii ARSEF 23 | reverse complement strand
TGCCAGCTACTAAACTTCTAATTACCTTATTCTTAAAGTATAATACAGGAGAGTTAATTATTAAGGTAATTATTAAAGCTAGTTTTAATATTTTATTTAAAAATACTTAGTTTAATATTATATTTAC
>NW_011942189.1:0-19625 GCF_000187425.2 Metarhizium robertsii ARSEF 23 | reverse complement strand
TTTTTAGAAGAGTATATAAAAGTTATATATAATTTATATAATTATTTTTAAGTTTAAAAAAATATAATAATATTATTAATAAAAAAAAACTTAAAAAAACTTTAAAAATTATTTAAATTAACTTAAAAATTACTTAAAATAATTTATTATAATTTAAAAAATACTTAAATTAAAGTAATTATAGCTATAAAACTCTTTTAAGAAAAGAAACTAGATCTATTTTAATTAATGTTCTGTTCTAGTCTATATTAGACTTATACAGTAATCTGGCTGGGGCTACAATTTGCATTAGCATCACCAAGAAGCCTATAGGACATGCGCACTGGGTTTCTAAAATTTGCGACCTAACTGAGATAGGGAAAAAAACGTCCTGGAGAGCCACCAAATTTTCCTGTCTGGCAATGCTTGAATCCGGCGGGTGCGACATACACCCTGACCAAGTTGAGTTAGTCATGGCAATGGCGACTGGGAACTCCATCTTTGCGTCAGAAGTCCTCCTCCAGGACCCCATTCTACAAGATAATTCCGGTGAACGGGCTTTTAAAGGCATCCGGCGCATTCATGGCAACTTAGGCTATCCGGGTACAGTCCTGCTCATCCCGCCGCCAACGCCGCGAGTACTGCAAATCGACCCAACCCGCGGAAGGTTTGTCCAAGCAGCTATTTTTGACGGAAAGCCCGGAAATTCCTTCACTCAAACATCCCTACACCTCAAGTTTACTGACTACAAATTCCCATTGGCGAGTGCCCCGGGTGCTGTCGACGCGGATGTAGTGATGCACGAGGCTCTGATATCCTTGTACGACGGGACCAGATGGATCGCTGACTTAGACATCATACGAGCACTTCAAAGCCAGGACTTGGTCCCCTTTCTCGGCTGCTCTTGTGTACCTCACTGCAGAGAGGATGGAAGTCTCTGCCGGCTTCTAGTTGACCGCTATAGTGATCGACTCAAGGTTATAACCACATGGGAAGAACTGCTCCTGTGTCGAGAGAATTTAATGGCCGATGAAGTGGGTATCGTACGTGTCTACGGGAGCTGGTTCGCCAGACTTGCTGCCACAGCTTTGGCAACCCAGATGAAATATCCCACTGTTGCACTGCCGTCACATTGCATATGTTCTCGCTGTGGACGACAGATTCTTGAGCAGGATCCTTCTCGGAGTTCATTAGCAACTAATGCAAGTTCGCCCGCACTACTCATAATTTGACCTTGCTCGGCCGTCATCGTTCATCGTGGATATCGCAACCAAAGGACACCCAAAATGGGCTTTGCTTTCGCCGAGGTACTCTCCTTCGTTCACATGTTGGGTGGACAGGCAGGCAGGTAAATATGAGGTATTACTACACATGGTAGTTCTTATTTCTATGTTTACACGGGTTTACCAGATTGAGTGATACGTTGACAACTTCGAGACTGGAATTAAGAAGCAAATTTTTACTTGGTGCCGTAAATAAGCCGGCAATCTGATCGCAGCGTTGGAATTGGGTTTCTACTTTTGGAAATAATTCTAACTATGCCACAGGGCAAAAATTGCAAGCGCTTAGGCGTTATTGCCGTAGCAGCTGAAATATTACATATTTCTTCCAACATCTGCATTGCGTCCTCTGGGACGACGCAATTTAAGCCGTCTTGGAGCCGATAATCTCTCACGGTTCTTAACAACTGTTATCTGCTGGCGATGCCTATTCCGACATGAATAGCTCCTAACGCGCTACCAGTAAGGGATCCATCCAAGATGCTTACTGTTATCTCAACTTTGCAAAGACATGAGGTTTCGTAGTCACTCTACTTAAGTGGATCTACCTGAGTGGACAAGGAAGACAAGGTCTGACAAGAGTGGAATACATCAAGACCCGAACATCCGTGAAAAGATGAAATATCGGATGAAATAACTCGAAGGCCAGAACGACCCTAGAATTATAACAAAACTTGTCGCGAATACGTATGTTAGCTCGAAGTATGTAGCCTGTAACGAGGAGCCAAATGCAAACCCACACAAAGAAACGTCAGCATATCTAAGGTGGCAACCACGGATACGCAAACAGTTTTCAAGTCGAAGGGCCTTTCTACGGTAGTCCCAAGGTATAGAAGTCCATCATATCTACAGGTCTAGTGCTCTACTACCAGATAGGAAGACTAAAGCTAAATAAAAACTTAATAAAATTATATTACTACTAGTAGTATAAAATTAAATAAGATATAAAACCTTTATTATATAAAGTATTAATACTAATATTAAGCTACCTACTATATTATTATTATTAAGTTATGGCTAATAATAAACAGAAAACCGCATCCACACATGACACATCCAAGGGCTTATCTTGGATACGGCGACGGGAATATATAATGAACCAAGGAATAGATGGATGGTTCATCCGGGCTGCGCCACACCGGAAAATGACTACCTGGGTAACTATAGTGCAGGTCGTTGCCGAGACCGTAGACAGGACGACGGTAAGGGGCGAGAGAGGTGGCGAACAACCAGAAACGGAAATTGTAATGTATCTCGGGGCAAAGTCCGGTCAATAAAGGTCAAGCAGTCAACTTACCGTACAAAATACGCTAGTTGGTACCTTTGATGACTCGCAGACGACTGAAGTCTATGGACGCAGCACAGCACAGCGCCTGGGTATTTTGGCCCTTTGCAGCTCATCTCAACCGGCACTTCTGCGTCGAGTGTAAATAGTTTGCGATTGTAATACGATGCCTTCTGCTGAAAAAGTTGTCTAAAACATAAGTGGTGGAATCCTCTGACAATAAAAGACCAGTTGACATGTATCATTGCGCATGTCGCAACACAAACAATATCCTGGGCGTTTATTCGCCATGAAGCACCTTGGAACAAGATTGGTGGATACAACACAGCTGCCCTTTACCTTTTCATAGTGCTAGACGATTCGTTGACAGGACACATTCATGAGTGCTAGTACACGCATGGGCATGGCAATCTACCTGGTTTTCTATTTATTTGTGGGCCGTGAAGCCGTGACACCACCATTCACCCTTTGGAATGCCAAATGTGGCAAACCCAACGACCAATTGTAGCTTCCTGCATACGGCTGCCACAACTATCATGTAATGTGTGTGATTGGATACGCAATCATGTCCATGTTGAATGGGTGCATGACGCCTCAACGACGAAGGAAGTTGTGGCGATTTCCATATGACGACACATCACATCCTCCGCCCCTTTAGTTGTGATATTAAACGCGAATGCCCAACTTCGCACTTTTCGGACAAAAATAGCCATCACCTCTTAAACTATAGTATTAGCAAGTCGGACAAAATGGAAAACCCCCACCAAGACCAAAGAAACACCCCCAATCAAAAGCAGCAGGGCATCAAGCGCCTGTACGGCATAGAACGAAGCAAAGCAAACCTTCTTCACCATCAGTTACAGGTCAGGCCTTTCGGGCGTCATTCTTTAAAATTGCCCAATATCACTGCCTGGCTTCTCAGAAGCTAACATTTTTGTTTATGTTTTTGCGACAGGGAAGAAAGTATTTCGATTCAGGCGATTTTGCCCTTTCCCAAGCCCATCGAGCATCCAACATCGGCGCGGTCGAGACAGGGACTGAGCATCCGCTTCGCAAGAATATTTCGCACCCATCGTCCGCGGCCCCGGCGTCTAGCAACGTCAAAAGCGATAGTGACGAACAAGGCGGACATGCCGAGCAGTCCACAATGGTAACAGCAGCTAGCCATCTTCAACAACAAATGACGCCCAAAGGAGGGGGTGACGAAAAATGGTAAGAGATGGAAAGGCAAAGCGAAGATCAGAGAGCATTTTGTAATGTGGGCTGGCAAAGGTTACTCTTGGTGGTTTATAAATTGCACGTCAAGAGGCAAAAGTTGTCTATACAAGTTGGAGTGGTGATCGGGCTTGATTGTTTACTTGGGGAAAGATGGAGAGAGAAGTTGAATAAAGAAATGGCCACGACAGCAGTGCAGCTAGTGCAAAGTTTTCGACAGCCTGTAAACAAACGACCCTGAGCCACCAACAGTGCTCTGGGCGTGGTACGAGTACTCACCGACAAAAGCCCGGAGGGTCACTTGTATCAGACCGAGGTCCATCGTGCTCCAACCGTGGAAAATGCACACGGCTCGATTCGTACTTTGGCGTTCTCGTGACCGGCTGATCTGGTTCCAGACTAATGCAGAGGGGCAGTAATAATGCAAGTGGCTCTCCGTCCCGATGGCTTCTTGGAGAGCTCAACGGGCCATGGCGCTATTTGCTATCTACGGCGCTCATGTCCAGTTATATGAGCATGCAGGCTTTAACCTGCAAACCATTGATTTAAGGCCTGCCAATGCCGCTGAGCAGAGGAAGAAGAAGAATAACGTACTACCCATATGTCCGTGATCGGACCTTTATGTAAACGTCGTCACACACGGCACGAACTACGCGGTGTGCTCACCGCTGCGTTGGTTGCTGCAGAAGGCCGCGGCCTCCCAGTAATGAGACTGGCGTGTATCCAATAAAGGCCACCGATACTGTCGGCTTGAATCTTGCTCTTCTGCAGGAATTTCGATGTGGCGTTTTAATCCCGCTGCTTGTGTTGCATCTGACGCGGTATGGAGGCATGTCGCTGGTTGTTGATTCCTTGTACGAGAGACTGTAGCAATTCCCATGCAGATATGTTGCACACATACAAGTCCAGGAAACGACTGACTGGAGCCAATGGTCGGCTAGCACGAGATTATGGCTGCTTCAGTCGATCAGGCAGCCTCAATCACAACGACAAATGTGAGTTGGTTGCACGGACGCAGGCAACGATCGATTGGGAAGGACGTCTTGAATCAACGCATGTGCATTATGCGGGTGCAGAGGTTGATCTGGACGAGTCTGAGTATTACTGTTATAATTACTTTTTCTGGCCTGTGCGACCACCGATGCCAGAACAGATTAGCCAGATGGACATAAATGCCCATCGTCGATGCCCAGTCTATATAATGAACTGGTACTCGAGTCTATTCCGGCCCCAAAGTCCTTTCGAAACATACGCTTTGCTCATCTATCGTATCTTTTTACCCGTTTAGCAATAGATTGCCCCTTTTAAATTCCACAGCCCCAACCTTTTCCATCATGGCGGGTGCTGAACAATCGCGACTGAGCCGAGCCACGGACGGATACGACTTCGTCGTGGCCACCACTCAGGCAAGTCTCAACTCGGGCTTGAAGGAATTCCTCGATAAAACTGATCAGCCAACTACCCATGCCTGCTTAATCATGAATGCTCAAGGCACCGGGCTCGGTGAGGCCTTGACTTTGGACGCTCTTCTGCAACGTACTGATGGTGTCAATCCCTTCACGATCCCTCACGGGACGTCCCCAACGGATCCAAGGATCCAGAAACTGACCGGGGCAAGATTTGCCGTCGGGTTACAATTCCAAATTGGTCTCCCTGGCCCACCATTGAGTCTGCCCGATGTCATCGTGCTGGAAAATGACGCGACCAACGTCATATTCCGCCTCATGTGCTCACAATTTGCCATTGTTGTCAACACACCGCCAGGGGGTTGGAGTGAAGGATCCTGGGATGTGTACAAGCAAAGCGACAAGGTCGACGGCAAGAGCCAAACATGGATCTTTGAGACAACCGTCAATCTTCGCAGGGCGGATTTGCCCAAAAATCTCGACACGCCCTATTACAACAGCCATCCCGAGGAAAAGCAAGCGATATTACGCGCCCTCGCCAACCTATCGGGCACGGCCTTTAGCTTGCAGCAGCTCCTATTCGACCTGGACAGTACAATCGTGCAAAAGCTGCCAGAGATCAAGGGCATCGACCGCGGGGGGCCTGCCTACGAAGCCCTCAGCAAGTATTTCAGGGATTTCTACATCAACGAAGCCAAAAAGAACGGCTGGCCATTGTTAGGAATCACTGCTGTCGCCCAAGAAAATGACCCGTCTACTTTTGCCTTGACAGAATATGAAAGACAAGTCACGATAAGTAAGGAGGATCCCATCGCCAGCACACTCGATAATGTCTGTGTAGTCAACAATCACAAAATGCCACCGAAATATGACTTTGACTGGAACTGGGTGACCAAGAGCCAGGTTAGCCAGATTGATGGCGTATTGAGCATGAACAGAGCCGTCCTGTCCAAAGTCTTTGCAGACCAACTGCTTGAATTAAACCCCGAGTGGTGTTGTCAATTTTCCGGGTATTTCTCTCGCTCGATGCCACCAAGCTTTGGATGGGTGGTGTTTGAGCCTGCCATTCCCGAAAATTTCAGTGTGAAGCCAGGGCCCGATGAGAGTGCATTACAAATCGAGTATCGCTTTGACGTGGACAGTGTCCGAGAGACGGTCGATTTTCACGCTGAAGGATTCGTGGGCTCAGAGCTATATACCTTGACGCTCTCGTTCAAGCAAAAGTATGTAGTGCTTGAACACAGCATCTCGTTCAAGATCAAAGGGGTGAGGGGCTACGATACCAAACAAGGCGAATTGAAAGTTGTCGTGACGGACAATTACGAGCTCTGGGTGGATGCAGCAGGCAGTGTACGCTTGAAGCAAATATCCGGAACGCCCGAGGTTGTTCACAAGTTAAACCCGGACGAATGGGACAAGTACAAGATGAAGACGGGGGTCCAGCAGATGGTTGACTTTGCGAAAATGATTGAGGATACGTCATTGATAGATGACGGGCAGTTTCGTCAACTCCAAAGCTTTGTCTACCCAGGATCCAAGGTCTTTACCTTTACAAACGCGCGATTCTCCAACTACCAAGACATGATATGTGACCTGCACTACCTGGCGCCAGCGGGAAACAAGGGAAAAAGCATCATGGAAGCCTCCAAGGGTCTGAAGATTGCCCATTCATCCGAGTTGATGGAGAACTATCTCCAGGCAGAGGTGCTGACGCCGACGGGTCATTTCGAGGCGCTGCAGTCCGAGAATGAGAACGGCTACGGCTTGGTCTTCGCCATTGATTCTCAGGGTACCTTTTTCGGATTGCAAGAGTGCAGCGGGGAGACGGCCACAGGATGGAAAAGACACGATCTCTCGAGGGTGACCCTGCAAAGGCACTTTGCGCCTGAAGACAAGGCGGCGGTGCGGACGTTTGGCGTTGGACAGAGTCCAATCGACGGCTCCATCGGCATGGCCATGGGGATAGATTCCGGAGGTATTGATTGCCTTTACGTGTCGCTCGAAAACAGCAGCTCCAACCTGTCCTGGATCAAGAACCCGAGATGGACTGCGGTTCCATTTGATGGGACCCTGGACGGCCAAGGCTTCAGAATAGCCAAGATCATGTTCTCGGAGACGTACTACAATGTTCAGTACCTTACAGTCGACATCGACACGGGTGTCGGTGGCCATCAGATTGTGCGTTACCACATTAACTTGGACAAGCCGACAGGACCAGCCTGGGTCAAACACGATCTCCCCATCGACCTCGAGCGTGGCACCTACCACAGCGTCGTTGGGCGCAAGCGAGCAGAAAAGGTTGACGGCATCTACACATCAGGAAATGCTGCCGGAGGAGCCCAGCTCATATACCAACCTGTCGTCAACCTCTACAGCGAGCACACGTCCCCGACTCCCACCAGGCTCAAAGTGCCCAACGGAGTGCCGCCAACGGCCATTGCCACGGTCCGAAACACGGACAACTCCAGCAATCTATTTGAAACTACAGACCTGTACGTGATTGCTGGGAGAAACCTCTACCGTTATCCCGCCGACAGACAGACCAACGATGCCGTCGGAGACCTCCTCCTCGAAGAAGACATCTTTGAAGGAACCAACATCCTCTATGCCATGCAGTTTGAAGGCGTGGTTACACTGTGGGGGAGAAATGCCGACTCGGAGGTCTATTACGTCTCGTGCTATGCAGACGAGGTCATGGATCCCTCCAACTGGAGCGTGCCCATGCCTATTCTTTCCGATGCGTCGCACATCTCGCCATACCTCAACCGCGTCGACGGGGGAAACACCATCTTTGCATACACGGAAGACCGATTGACTTGCTTCACCCAGGCCACGAACACGACGGCAAAGACATGGAAACCCCATCACATTCAGCTGGATCCGGTGCCCAAGCCGCAGCCGGAGCCCGCCAAAAGCTTCATGTCGTACACAACGACGATTACTGTCCTCGATGCCAATGACCAACCAGTGGATGATGTCAAGCTCTCTCTCTGGGCCGACTCCCACACCCCGGCCTATATCAACGGCCAGTACTATGTACTAGGGAAGAAAGAGGTCCAAGTGGCCACAGATTCAGCCGGCCTCGTTACCGTTGTCGAGGCGGCCGAGGATGCATACGGAGCCATCCTGAGCGTGTGCATCCCGCAGGACAGTGAGACTGTCGTCATCAACCCAATGGACAAGGCCTTTGGCAGGGTCAGAGATCTCGACGACGCCAATAAAATCCGCCAAGCATCGTACTCTGCCAACGTGGTAGCAGGGGGTGCCCTAGATGATAGTCAGCGGCCATTGATCGACGCCAGCACTCCGCAGCAGGATGTCGACAGCGCAGCCAAAAGCATTGCCCATTTTAAAGAAGCGTACGGCGAGGTCAACCCGCCGGCAAGGACATCAAGACTCTTTTACAGACAAGAGGCTCCGCGAGTTGTGCGCAGGGGCCGCGGCCAAAAAGGTCCCGACAATGTCTGGAGTTTTTGGTCGGCGGTCGGCGACGTGTTTCGAGCAGTCAAGAATGCCGTCAAGAAGGGCGTCGAAAAGCTCATCGAAGTGATAAAGGACGCGGCCTCCAAGACGTTCAAGTTCATCGCCAAGATCGCAGGCAAGGTCTACAACGCCGTGCTCGACGCCGTCGATGCCATTGTGGGCGCTGTCGTGTGGGTATTCGAGCAGATCAAGACGGCAGTCGAAATCGTCGTCCGCTTCATCCAGTTCCTATTCCGGTGGGAGGACATCAAGCGCACCAAGAAGGCGTTGCACAACATTGCAAAGTTATATCTCAAGCACCAGGTCGGTCGGATCGATCAGGCCAGAGTTGAATTTGGGGGCCACCTGGACGCGGTGGGAGATAAAATCAGAGACTGGGCTGGAATCAAAGATTGGTCCTCGCTGGGCGCTGCGGCCGACTCACCACCCGATTCTAGCGGCCGAGATACCCTCACTGGACACAATTCTTCGTCGCTTTTATTTGCGAATCATTTCAGCAGACAGGCCAAGAACATTCAGGTGAAGAGCGTCTTGCCGGATGTGAATAGTCATGCCGAGGCAGATGGGCTGATTCAAGTGCTCTTGGACGCAATTTCTGACCAAGGCGAGGTCTTGTCGAGAGTGTATGAAGACCTTCAGACGTTGGCGTCTAAATTCAAGAGCCTCAGCGTGGGGGAGATAATCAAACAAATCGCGGGTATCCTGGGTTCAGCGCTCGTGTCATCCGTCAAGGTGGTTGTGGACGCCTTGTTCCGTGTTCTAGCAAGTCTCGCCAACTCTGCGCTCGATTTGCTCGATGTGAAACTACACATCCCCATCATCTCCGATATCCTCAATGCGATTGGTATTCCAGACATTTCCTTCATGGACCTCTTCACTTGGATTGGGGCGGTTGGCTACACGGTTGTGTACAAGATGATAAACAACCGCGCACCGTTCCCGGATACTAGCGATGTCCGAGCCATCATCTCGGCCAACTCTTGGAGTGATTTGGAGGCCATTTTCAAAAACCAGCCAGCCAGTGAAATGGACACGGACCGATCCGGGGACAAGGACCCTTTCAAAGCATTATCGACTTTGCAAAAGGTCGTCCACGGCGCCGGTCATGGCGTGTCCGGCTTTGTCTTGTTCGTGGCCACGTTTGCTAGCAGTGCCGAAGCCCTTTACTTGACAGGGTCTAATCCATGGGGCACGCCTTCAACCGTGTTGGGGGTTATCGTGGCCGCCTTGCAAGGGGGCGCCGCGTTTCTCGCACCTCGACACCCTGTTGAGAACACTGCTGTCAATGCCGTGTCCACGGCCACAACAACAGTCGGCATCGTAAGTGGGCTACTGTTTAGTGGTCCTGTCCAGGAGAAACTGAAGGTCTCGAGCAGCAAGTTCAAGGGCCTGGCAGTGAATGACGGGCGAGCCACCAGCGCAATTGTCAAGTCCGTCTTGACCATCCCAGCTCTCTTTGTAACTGGCTGGCACTTTTATGAATTGAGCCAAAAGTCAGCAGGCCAGGAGCGCTCGGCGGCTATTATTGGCGAGGTGACCAACATAGCAGCGTATACTTCAACAGTGTCCTATGCCGTTGCAGTCAATCTCAAGGACCCTCCCAGCAAGGTAATCCCGGTTGCTATCATGGCAGCAGCAAATGCTACTGCGGGTGGGTTGCAGACGGCGCGATCGGCTCTCGTAGGTTGATATCGTAGATGCCGTTGCCATTTTTCAGTGGGTGACTCTTTAAATACGACTAAATATACCCTACATGTAATTTATACCCCTGCAATAAAGATAAACTAGCCTTACTGTTTGAATAAAGTAGCTGCCTAGTAATAACTTTGCACCTTGCCTTGAATCAGATGGCAGTCGAATGTGTATATCTTCGGCATAGATCATCGTCGGCCTCCTAGTGAATAACGGACTTAGGCGTTCTAATATAAATAACGACCATAAAGTTCATCGACTTGTCTCTGCATAGGACTTTCGAGTCATGCCAAATGGATACACGGCCAAGTCAGCGTCCTTCGATCTGTCAATCTCTTCATTTGGTTGCAAATAAGCGCCTGTGGCAGTTGCAGAGGAGATCAGTTCGTTGGCTTTCGAGAAACGAGAGCAAAAGTCTCGTCTTTGTGGCCGGCTTTTTCGAAGCACCAGCCAATGTCCAACCTAGGCGAGCGCATAGCCAGATCAGAACGTAGAAGAAGGCTTCAATATCATGTCAATAAGTGTGCGAAATTCTAAGAAGTCAATACTTTGATTGCCATAAACTCCATCGTGCCGGTCCAATGTCGAGCCCCGCTAGGGCCTTTGCCTTCTTCCTTAGCTAAGTCTAAGTCAATAAGCATGTCCTTAAAGCCATCTGGCTTTTCCGGGTCGGTAAGAATAATATTATTTTTTAGAAATATCTTAATGCAGGATTTTGCCATCTATATAAACTAAACAATGAACTTTGATAGCGTCGCGAAGGCCTTCAAGGAGTACCATATTGCAGCACATCATCAGGTATTCGAGCCCTATGCAGCACATCATCAGGTATTCGATAAGTCAATAAGCATGTCCTTAAAGCCATCTGGCTTTTCCGGGTCGGTAAGAATAATATTATTTTTTAGAAATATCTTAATGCAGGATTTTGCCATCTATATAAACTAAACAATGAACTTTGATAGCGTCGCGAAGGCCTTCAAGGAGTTCGACAACAGACTTGAACTGGCTGATAGACTGTCCCGCTGGAGAGTAACTAGGACGCGAAGGATGCGGTTGTCATATAGTGCCTTGTCTTGCTGGATAAGGCTGGCGCCTTGCGGTTCTTAAATGGGATAGGTGACTCCGTTCTCTGCCCGTTCCGCTTCAGCAAGCTGGCTATTTGATTGAGATCTCTGGGATAAATGACTTAACTAATCCGTCGACTTCCTCTTACTGTGTCCACTGCTGGCAATACTAAGACCTAGAAACCGGCTGAAGGAGTGGCTTAGCGGCGGTTGCGACTGCATTAGTGTTGAGTTATGGCCAACAGCAAAACAGAAAACCCCATCCACACATAACACATCTAGGGACTTGGCATAGATACGGCGACGGCATGCATCAACGTCCACTTCAAGAGGGAACTTTGCGAATGGTAAAACCAATACACAATCAATACATTGAAAGATGACAAGGCACCTTGATTATTTACTAAGAGAAATGTGGAGAGAGAAGTTTAAGAAACATTAAATGGTCACGACAGCAGTACAACTAGTGTAAAGCTTTGCAGAATAATAGATCAACCATTTTTTCTCCATGTGAGTCGGCAACCTTACTTGGTTTTACCTACAATGGCCAGATAAAACCTTTCCCTGGAGGGCCTAAAAGTAATACAACGCACGACTACGTATACTACCAGTCGCCTTGAAGCTCTCATACCACCCTGATTGTCTTAATCCGCCGCAGGCTTGACAGCATAGACCTGGAAGGAGCCTAGGATCGAGTTAGTCGCCAATTTCTGTCACGCTAAGGCTATGATGCATTTACCTGCCCATTCGTTGAAGTCGGCGATGCCCAACTGACCAGCCAGCGTCGTGACTTGAGTAGCCATTGACGTCGACTGCTTCTGGCAAGAACACGAGGACGAGTTATCTTGACAACAGGACTCCTTGTCTTCCGGCCGACAGCAAATAGCTCTCGCGCCTGTACTACAGCACGAGGGTACCGTCTGTTCCTCTTGCACGGCGTCTGTTTCCGGATGCGACGATGGCTTGACCTCAGCGGTAGTACAGTACACATTCAAGTCGTTCTTGCTATCCACAATGAGAACATCTGGTAAAGGCGGGTTAATCTCCATCTTGATTCTACAAGACGATTCGACTTACCGTGAAAGCCTGCGTTCCCGAGAAACTTGTCATACTCGCTGACTTTGCTAGCGCCGGCAATGCACCCGACATAAAGCGCAATGTTATTCTTGATTTCGTCCGTAAACTCTTTGCGCGCGAGTATGTCGCTGATGGCAAGTCTCCCACCGGGCTTGAGTAATCGGAACATCTCACTAAACGCGAGCTGTTTATCCTCTGTAGGGACCAGGTTAATAACGCAGTTGCTAATGATGCAGTCAGCAACCTTATCAGGCAGCGCGATGGAAGTGATGGCGCTCTCGATGAACTGGACGTTTGAGGCGTGGACGCGAGCTTTGTTTGCGTTCGCCTTGTCGATCATGTTCTGTTGCGCGGTATTAGACATGAGTTTGTCTCTGCTCGTAGAGTGAAATGTTGCGCACCTTGTTCATGTCTACTCCTATGGCCCTGCCTGTTGGGCCAACTTTGTTTGCAGCCGCAAACACATCAAAACCAGCGCCAGACCCAAGGTCTACGACAGTTTCGCCCTTTTCATCGTTAGCAAGGCGACAGGTCCGCAGGACACGGACATACACACCTCTCTCAGCCTTGCAAGCGCAATGGGATTGCCGCAGCTTAACCCTAGATTCGCACCTTCGGGAAGGGTAGAGAGCTCTTCTTCGGTATATCCAAAGGCCTTTGCTACTTTCTGCTCATACTGTCCGGTGCTACTCTTGACGATTGAGCCATATCGTCTGTTAACTTGGTCGTAGATCTCTTGAGTCTGCATTGTAAGTGTAAAATATTGTCTGGCAAGGGCGAAAGGGCTGTTTGGAAAATGCGTTGGGGTTTGTGATAAGAGTGACACAAATTAGTAAAAGCGCGCGGCCATATATAGTTCTTTTGCGCGCATCGATATGTCATCATTTGGAGGGATCCAATACGCTCATGTATTGGATACATCTGTCCCTCATTGATTTGCCGCATACCGTGACCTCATTTGATGTGCCGTATCTACCTAGGTAGGTCCGAAGACACCAGACACCGTGGGAGGTGGCGCCCAATCACGGCGTGTTTATAATCAATGGCGGTGGCGGGGAAGGACTAGAGCGATGGACAAAATCACAAGGTCGATATGTCATCACCTTCAGACCAGACATAACTAAAGTATGTCGGACGATCTGATTCCCATGGTGACATATCGGCAGTCACAAGCCAGCATGGATCCGGAATTGCCCTCGATGCCACGACGCGGGACTAAACGTGTGTCAGTTCAGCACACACAGGAACGTGTCCGCAATAACCAGCGTCGCCATCGAGCTCGTCGAAGGGACTACATCGCATCGCTGGAACAAAAGCTCATCGAAGCAGAACAGACTATTTTGACACTCAGGACTCAAGTGAAGGCTCTGCAAGCTCCGTCGACACGACGCTGCTCCCAGAGGCATGATCAAGATGAGCAAGATTCCAGCATCCCGCTTCCGCTACAAACAGAAAACCAGGATGATATTGTCGATAATTTTGAGGCATACAGTACTGTCTCTGGTACGCGGAATATCACAGCTTGGGATACTCCCATCCTAGCTTCTACCGAGCCATTCATTTCCAGTACTCAACCGAGATCAGAAGTAAATAGCCCCATCTCTGTATCGCCTATTCTCATAGCTCAATCATCCAAGCTGGAAACCGAACCTCTTCAGGGAACAAGGCTTGTCTCAGACCAGGCCGTTGCAGAGCCTAACAGTTTGCTGCCCACAACAGTCATACAAAACCACGTGCCAGCACCGACAACAGCCTGTTGCTCCGACAATGATCTTGAAACGGATTCACAAGTGACAGTCAAAACAAAAGACAGCGAAGCCATCGTGCTGGATCAGGATACCTCACCGATCATGCCTCGATACCTACCAGAGATGGAGACCTGCTATCAAGTACGGCCTTATGAGTCCACAATGCCTTGCTCCGAAGCATTTATTCTCATCACGCAGCAGAACTTCAAGGGTATGGAGCAAGGTGACGTTGCAGCCTGGTTATGGGATGGCTTTCGCAAGCCAAATCAGCCCGGCGAGGGATGTCGCGTTCAAACAGGTATACTATTTAGTCTCCTGGCATTCATTAGCGAGACGTCATTCGAAGTTCCGGCAAAGGTGATGCCTTGACATTGATGTACTGCAATGATGCTATGTTGCGACATACTTGCGGGATCTTGGCTATAACTGGTACTATTCGTCGAAACTGTCGTCATGTGACAAGGGCTTGTGTGAGGGGCTTCAAATACTTTCGTATTCAGGTAATAATTCGCTTTAATATTCAAGGTCCCTGTTTTTTCAAGACCTTAAAGGGTAAAAAGCCCGTGTTTATATTGAATAATAGTAAATAAGCGAGTCTTGAGGCCTATGGCCTCAAACTAGGTCTCGAGCCTTTGTGTAAGCATTGTCGGGTTCAATGTTCGGCCCTCGCCTTTATGACAACGTGACTTCCATGTAACATCAGCAATCAACGCCGGGCAGATTCATGCCGGCCGAATCTGGTCAAGTATGGACAAAGAACTCCGTAGGTACGTACATGGTTGGACATTAATACATGAAACGATTGGCATCACGCACCAGTGGGAGACGAAACGGCCACGTCTTTGTGAGGAGTGGCCGGATGCAGGGCATACTCTGTCTACGTGTGGTGGAAAACAAAGGGTTTGAAGCTGGGGCACACACCATGTTGTATTAATTGACGACCATGTCTTTGTTCTGACTGAAGCCATGCCACTTGACTGAACAAAAGGCGATCAATGCGCGTGCCGGAGCACATGACTGCCAACTGCTTCCGTCGCTCGCTCGACTTCCAGGATTCACGTGCACCTTCATCGCTTTAAAATTCAGCCTTTTCCATAACCGTATTGGTATTCCAGCTTTCAAATTTTCAAGTCCCTCAGGAAAGTATTCATACAAACTGATACCATGTCTGAAAATAACTCCAATACAACGGGCGCTCTTACGATCCTCCGAGATGGCCAGGCTGGCAATGATGGTGAACCCGTTGAGTATGGAAATTGTGACTCTTGATTCTCCGGGAGTGTTATGAATAACATATAATAGTGTGATTGCTATTAACGGATTGTTTGGGCATCACGAGGATACCTGGTGTGAAAAACTATCGGACGGAGCTGCTAAATGCTGGCTTACAGACACTTTGCCCGCCTTGATTCCACGCATGCGAATGCGAATCATGACCTACGACTATGTGTCTGATTTTCGAATCCAGAATCTCCTCGATGAAAGTACCCTTCACCGGATGGCTACGAATCTCTTAGACGCAATCTGCAAGCTGAGGGAAGGAAGAAAAGCGGTAGTCGCGCGCCTGTTGTTAGTCCTGCGATGACAAGGTGCTAATTATACACAGGCACCCTTGGTATTTTTGTGCCATAACTTGGGAGGCATTCTAGTCAAGAAGGTGGGCGTAAAAATACCATATATCATGAGATCAAGACTGGTTCCGCTAACATGTTGCATCGTCTTGCGTCAGATGCTTTGGATCGCCAACTGCGATCCAATGTATCTAGAAATTGCGTCCTCCACTCGACTCCTGGTATGCATGTCCCCTTTTGTGCGCTGGTTTGTCAAGACTGGTCATTTACTTTCTGAATTAGATCTTATTTGGAACCCCAGATGGGTCCAGCCCTTGGGTCGATACTCTATTCAAGATTGTGCTCGCAAGCACCAATCCGCGTGACGCCGGATTCCAGCATCATCTACACCGTGAGCTCCTTGAAATCACCCAAACAGGGCCTAATTCTCTGGAGGCAGCTACTTTGCGATTCCAGATTCTTGGCAAGCAATACAAGACATTTTCCATTTACGAAGGGGTTCCGACGGAACTCATTGGCATCGTCGTAAGTCAATGATGCCTTTGTGCAACAGCTACAGACCCTGACGCCCAATGAAGGTGCCCTTTCCCACGGACAAGCAGAAAGAAGTGCCGTGCCTGCAGACAACGCATCGGCAACTTTGCAGTCATCGTGATGACAGACTGATATCTAGCCTGGTGAAAGAGATCCTCGCAATCACTAGAATCCCGCGACCAGGTTCGTCAGATCAGCCTTGCCACATTTTGGGGGGCAGTAAAGCGTTAACCAGGAACAAGATTATTACCATGTCTTTCTACAATACCGCCAATCTCTCACGATGCTCTCCCCAAACGACTCAGCCCCTGGACATATCCTTGCGGCGGCGCTCCCACCCGATACGATAGAGTGGCCGGAGTGGTCAGACATGTTACCACAGGGCAAACAATGGATACTGCCTGTCTATGGTGGTCCAGGAACTGGGAAATCCTGCTTCGCGAAGCAGGTGGCCGAGCAGGCACGATGCCGGGATGATACTCTAACACTCTCGTACTACTTCAGTCTCGCCGACCATCGTCGAAGAACATACCGCGACTTGCTTCTCGATCTTATTCTCCAAATACTGTACCAAGACGATGCAATATTTGAAAGCAGCTATGTGCGCAATGTCTGGACATACATGCTGACGGATTCTTACCCATCTGCTCCCGATCTATACCGCTTCTTGGACGCAGCGCTCCGAAAAGTATCGAAACGGTCCGTTTTCTGTGTCATTGATGCCCTTGATGAATGCGACGCAACCATGTCTCATCTCATTGGCGATTTCAAAAGACTGGCAGCGGGTCAAAATACAGGTTTCAAGGTTTTGATAACTTGCCAGCCAACGGATTCAATTCAGAGCCTATTTGACAGCCCTGGAATCAACATTGAGAGATATATCAAGCCGGGAAAAGCCCTGCTACCCCAGATGCTTGCGCATGATGGCGAAGAACATCATGGCCGTCCCATCCTGCAGCTTCAGCTGCTTAAACATCTCACCGATAATGGCACAATCGGCATGGAAATGTCCGAATGTACCACGTATAATGCTATTTACGAGAAAATACTCGCCAGCACTAACGCACCCGTTGAATGGCTCCGCGATGTCCTGCTCTGCATTGCGTTTGCTCATCGACCAATGACTGTTGGCGAGCTCTCCATCGCCATGGGAATTCCTACAACGCCGGGTTGGAACGCGGGAGGCCTCACGCTTCAGAAAATCAGTATATTGAGCCCCAAAGACCTGCAAGACAACCTAAAACTGGCTCTAGGCCCCCTGGTATACATCGAGAACAACACTATCCACATTCACAACACACTGCGAGAATTCGTCAGAGGGCAGACTGACTCGCTCCCTTGGAACTTGCTTCCCACAGCTGCGGCGGGTGAAGTCGCCCCATCATCATTTTTGCCGAGGAAATGTCTTCTCTATCTCGCGACGAAGGAGATGCAAATACCTGAAATAGAGGCGCGGTGCGGACACGAAGAGACTATCGAAGGCCCCCCAGGAACGCAATTTCTGCGATACGCCGTGGTCTGCTGGCCACTACATCTGAAAGAATGTATTGACACCATGGTGGATGTGCAAGATTGGTTTATGCCATTCTGGAACGACTCCGAGACAATGGAATGGTGGGCTTCCACGTACCTCTCTTTGCACCTCTCGGCAAACTTTGATTACTCGTCAGTAGACTACCTAGTCAGCCAGCCCTTGTATCTTGCTTCGTACCTTGGTCTGACAAGTGTTGTCCATGACATGGTATCACAGGATACAATCGACTTCTCCCTTGGTTATGCGCCTACTCTCGCAATCCAAGGGTCACATACCAAGACTGCCGAAGTCTTACTACGGCACAAGTCTCAGTCGTCCGAGTCCTGGCTGGATGCATTCAAAGAGTCATGTAGCCATGGCCACGATCCTACGATGGAGTTGATCTTGTCATTGTGGGAGGAGAGCCATGCTCAGATGCCTGACGTGAGCGAGCTAGACAAATGTTTGTGCATCGCCGTCGAGCACGGACACTGGCCTGTGGTTTCCAGACTCGCCCAAGCAGGGGCTCGTGTCTTTAAACCTTTAGAGATGGAACATCCTTCAATGCTTCAACGCGCGTCCGAGCTCGGCTACGATGGTGTTGTCAATGAGCTGCTAGCCCAGTACCCTCGAGACAATGGCGAAACCCCAGAGTGGTTAGATACGATTCGCAAAGCCATGGAAGCAGCTGCAGAATTCGGAAGCGCCTCCGTCATTGCCATGCTGGCTCCTAAAGCGAACTTGGAGTGGAGGAGTCAAGGTAAAAGTGAACCTTCATGTTTTCGCTTGACACCGCTTCACATTGCTGCATACTGTAAGCTCACTCTCAGTCCCCGTTGACCCGTACGCGGTTTCTGACCACCATAGACGGCAACGCCGAAGCCGCAGAAGTGCTGCTGAAGCTTGGGGCAGAATTGGAATCCAAGGACGACAGAGGAATGACCCCTTTTGTAATTTCGTGCTGCATGAATCAGGAGGATACAACTCGAGTCTTTCTGGATGAAGGGGCTGATCCCGATGTAGTAATTCCCGGCACATGCAAAGCTCGACCTCTGCATGTAGCGGCCGCGAAGGGATGGTCTGCCAGTGTTCGAATCCTTCTCGAGTATGGAGCTTGGAATGATCGCGCGACGGGAAGTCCAGACAACTATACACCACTGCATCTGGCCGTACAATACGCGAATGGTACGAGGGGACATGTCGACATCGTCAGGGCTCTTTTGAATTCACTTGCTGACGTTCACATGGAGAAGAGTGGTGACGGTTCCACCGCTCTACATTTGGCTATCAAGAATGGCAGTTGCGATGAGGAAATCATTATGCTGCTTCGGAACCGTGGCGCTGATGTTGACGTGTTGGATGGTAAAGACAAATCGCCGCTCTATTATGCGCTTCGTGAGAAGCGTGAATATACGAGACTCTTGTGGGCCGACCGACATTCGGGGGTTACCCAAGACTCCGTTCTGTTTAATGCTGTAGCAAGGGGTTTAGAAGGACGCGTGAAGCAGCTTCTGCAGGCCGGTATCGATCCGGACGAGAGAGACAAATACGGCAGAATAGCCCTCGACGTCGCACTCGGCCGCCAAATTCGTCTCCTGCTGTCACCAGATGAGCCTGATCGCACATCCATGGATTTATGCCCGTTGCTTCAGCCTGAGCGCCCACAGATTTGGCACACGTGGGAGTGCGTCGTTTTAGTTTGCCGTGTTAGAATAGGCGAGTTAGTCACGTGAGAATAAGATAAAAAGTAATTAAGTATATATATTTATAATAAGTAT
>NW_011942188.1:13424-23751 GCF_000187425.2 Metarhizium robertsii ARSEF 23 | reverse complement strand
AAGTAAATATATATAATATTTACTAGTATTTAAAAGTAAGTATTAAAAATACTTACCTCTATATTAACTAGTAACTATAATATATAAGAACCTTTAAGTTTACTTTATAAATAAACTATAAACTCTAGCTTCTTAGCTTTTAATATAAATTATTATATTAAATAAGCTTTACTTATAACTTTTTAATTTTAATTACTTAGTTATAATTTATAACCTATTACTAATATAATACTTAACTGCTTAGATTAACTGCCCTAGTAGCTTTACTAATATAAATTACGACTAGTTTATCCCTTAGGAACCTTAGCCGTTACAAGAAGCCCAACACAAGTAGGTTGCCTATTACAACCTTCAAGGGTCAAAGCTAACAAGGCCCAGTGGGCAACGCAGCTCTAAATAATCAATATAATAATAATAACTACTTGGCCTATAAATTCTCATCCTTTAGATAATTCTACCCCTTGCAGTGAACAGCTCTAACGTGCGAGGGGTGGCGTAGTATTGATTTTACTTGTAGAGACAAAACTGTAGGCTGAACCCTCGACATCTCTTAATATTGGCGCGCACTTGTCTACCTATACCTTATTATTTCTACTAAATACCCGTCCAATAAAACTGTCTGGCTGTTGCTGGAGCTGTATTGTTTGCTTGCGCAATCTATAAGCAGTAATATGGGAGGAAAGTAATGGGTCGGTTAGCGCCTGTGGAAATCGAGCTGGGCCAGAGAGTGTCCCGGGACTACATTTCTTAAATATATATTTGAATCTTTTTAATGGCTAGGCGATATCTAGTCTTCATCGGTCATTATGATTTTGCGAAGGTCCTCCGCCACCTTCTTGTCGTACGACGCGCCATGATATCGCCCTTAACCATCCTCAGGTTTCACAAATACATACAACCTATTAAACTAGAACTGACCACATTAACCATGGTTAAGCTGTCTATTACTACTATTATATAAGTTCCGCATTAGCTGGTCCACACTCCAGCAGATTTCCCTTCCTTGCGATATTATATTCTTGTCTTTAAAATAACAAATAAGTTTAGATCCTGCGGATCTTATTTATACGCGCGATTCTTAAGCTTTTCTTTCTTATATATCTTCTCAGGCAGGCAGTAAGAGTATAGCGGAAATTACTTATTTACAGTCTCAATCCCATCCCTTATTAGATATTAATATTTAATTTAGCCCTAGAATAGCTCCTTATATAACAGTTCTAGCTACTTTCAAAACTCATTATAGTTAAGGAGATAAATACTATCACAGAGCACCTCGCTTATTAAATTACTCAGAAGCCATCCGACTTGTTCGTCTTTATCTTCACACCAGAATGCCCGCAGAGGATCGTAGCAATAGACTTCCTCTATAATATCTGGCGTTCTTTATAGCCATTACAGAGGACTGCCTCCCTGCAAAAATCTTGTGCTCTTGTATAGTTGACATATACATCCCGGTTTACTACTTCCTTATCGGAACAACTATTTAGCCTCCCAAACAGTAATACGGTAAGATACGGCTTACAGCAATTACAAAGACTTTTATATATTAAGCCCTTTTCTCTGAAGCACTTCTCCTCTGCTCTTCTCCTAGCTGTAAGGTCGGGAAATTAGGCCTTCTCAATAGAAATAGCAATAGTCTTTAGCGTAATGACAAAGCTTGGCAGGGAGTGTAATTGTAACTTGTATTGATAAGATATTAATTTTCATCGGCTTATCATGTATTATCTTCCCCTACTAATAATCCCTTTAATTGGTAGTAACCCCCCTTGTAATATCTGGGAACACAAGGGTGACGCACGGCAACATTCAAGGGTCATGTCCGGTTGTACATGTAGTTATGCATTGACCAGATTCGATCCATATTTGATACCCGACGCCCTTTTTGTAGGAACTTTGAAGGCAGTCGGGGTATTTAGGCATCAACCTACGTGGTCCCCTAATAAAGTCCGGTTGGCACCGTGCCACTCTTCCTTCTGCCAACACTAAATGACTAACAGCTTGTTACACGGAAAAGGCCCAACAGATCGTGAAGCCCAACAAAGGGGCTTCGCCGATACAGGACTTGTTGGTTACACAGCTAGAACACGTGCCCGGGCAAGGTCCCTAGGCCCGGGCGTTCCTTTTGTGTATATAAGGCGGCCACCCTTCTCTTCCTTTCTCGTAGCAACTCAAGTCCTTAGAGACCCTTCGAGATTATTATTAAATTGAGCCCCTTTTGCTCCGAGCCTTCATACTGAACCCTTGTCACAGCGCCATTCTTCCTTCTGCCAACATTGAATGACTAACAGCTGTTGATGCAAGTTGCAGGCCGAACCTATTGAGCTTTTGGGGTGTCGATGCAAATTTTACTCTCAGTAACTACAGGCAAGGGCCATAATCTTCTCCCATCCAGATTTTAGCAAAGAGACGACAAACAATACCAAGACACAAAGAATCCCTTCAATATGCCGAATACGTCCCCAAACGCCAACTGGGTCACGTCCGACAGCCTGGATGCAGGCGCCAACAAGATCCACGGGCAAATCCAGGCGGTTCTGGCCACTGCCAACTTTGAATACCTCCAAGAGGTGGCGCTCCTCTCCCGCAAAGCTCGAGATAAAAGCATTGCAACAGGCGTCACTTGCACAATTGACTCGAAGACTTTCACATACGGCATGAACAATCTCGTGCTGAATGTTGGGTTTTCCGATGATGTTGATTGGATTGTTAGGGTTCACCACGTACCAGTGGACTTGTCTCGCGCCCGCGACCATGCCATGGATATGCTGAGTGAAATCGCCACCATGAAGACTCTCAAAAGCCGAACGACTATACCAGTTCCAGAGGTTTTTGTCTTTGACACTTCGCTATCTAACGAGTTTGGCTTTCCGTATATCCTCATGGAGCGCCTGAAAGGCCGAGTCCTCGATTCCACCATTGCGAGTAAAGTACCGGCTGAGTGCTTTCCACAAGTTGCAAGGCAGCTGGCAGATGTCCTCTTCCAACTTGAAAACCTATCTTTTGATCGTCTTGGGCGGATCTGGTGCGGCGAGAACTGCGATGAGCCCCCTACGATTATTCCATGGGAGAGAGAGGATACGGCCTCGCCGATGCCACATATTGAAACATCGCTAGAGTGGTTTTATCTGTCGCGGCAGAACGCAAACAGGAGTGCTCTTGAGGCGCATGCCAGCGATCCAGAGTGGACAACCGCTTGCTGGGTTTTAAAGACAGCCATCTCTCATATTATTATTGAGGACAGGCTTCATGGGCCCTTCCCCCTGTGCCACTTTGATCTTCACTATGGAAACCTTCTTTTCGACGATGAGTATAATTTAACTGGCGTGCTTGATTGGAGTCTGACGGCGACTGCCCCATTGGAGCGTCTGGCTGTCTCGCCGGAATTCATCACATTTCCCGCGTTGCCGGACCAAGAAAACCAACCGATCGTGACCTTCAGAGATGCAACCCGCCACTGTTTGCAAGAGCTGATAAATAAAACAGAACAAGAACAATCCTCAGCAGCTATTAGCCGGAAAACAACGCTCTCCATGATTCTCGGCTCCAAACGAGCCGAAATCACTCATCGATGCACCTATAGCCGCCCACATCGAGCTGTATGTGATGGGCGGTTGGTGTCCAGACTCATTTATGGGGACAAGGTATCATGGGAGCAGCTAGTTGCCGTCTATGGAGGAATCAAACTTTATTAGATAGGCCCAAATAATAGAGCCAGCGCTCGACGGCTCTGCACTGTGCTCCCTGAGCCGAGTTTTATAATATGCAAAGTGCCTGAGGTATATTAATGTTCAATTGTTTCGCTCTGTAGCCAAATAAAATCACACACATGATACAAGTATCGTGCATGCGTACAATCTAAAACAGTATTGGGCTGTACCAGGCCAAGGACAGTAGGACACTAGAAAAGTAGACCGTCTCAGCGCAATTGGTGCCGCGCCGCGGCCGCTAGCCAAGGCCATCTCGCGATAGCCTCGTGCCTGAAGTATATAGTTGGACTTGTTATGTATCTCGTCATGCCCAGTCTTTATGCGACACTATAGCAAAAACTCTTCAGACGAAGAATCAGAGTCGAAGAGATCTTGGACTGCAACTCTCTCTTCGATTTCGTCGCCGTCTGCATCCCATGGCGCGGCGGAGGAAAGTAGCATTCGGCGTCCCGTTATAGCATCAAACGAATGCATTTTCAGACCAGGAAACGTATGAGACACGATCCTTGCAATGCGTGGATTCTTCATCATTCGCACAACCTCTCTCGCGTGGGATTCTACATCGGCCTTTAATCGAGGAAAACTGTCGCCGGGAATACGCTCACAGCGGCTTGGGTATCGATATGAAGTATCTGAACTAGACATTTCCGAAAGACTCAAATTGATGACGAAATCCTCGAGACTTATAAGCGGGCCGTTTCCCGGGACGTCTAAGATCCGAGGACAGATGTCACTCGTCCGGCAGCGTAATCGCCGAAGAGTCGGAAGCATTTTGTTGATGTTGGCACAAAGATGCATTTTGGAGGTATTGTTTTGAATGAGATGCGTACCGCCTGTATCAATTTCAAGGCATGTAAGGCGGCTGATGAAGACAAGGCTAGCCAGAGGCGATGCCATCAAATAGTCGCGGCGAGGAAGACCAACCCGTGGGCCATGTCCCTCCGGTCGTGCCTCAAGTTTGAGAGACTGCAGCCTCGTACATTGTTGGAGTATGCCAGCAAGAGCAACCAGGAAGTCATTCAACTCGGAGGTCCATGTATTCATAGTTTGGAGGTCGATACCGGACAATTCTGCGCTACTTGGCTCGAATTGGGCTGAATGCCAGTTCTCAAAGCCATCAAGGGCAAGGCTGAGTGTTTTTACGTGATTTCGTATCGAACGAATCATGCCCACCTTCTCCGTAGCGAGAACGAAGCTCCGAAGTGATTCTGCAGAGAAATTTAGGTCTTGGAGAAGAACTGGCCTAGCAAGCTGGTACCACTGCCTGGAGACAAGAAGGCGACGAGCATCTTGGCGGAAGAAAGCTGGGCCTAGCAAGCGGAAGACGTAGAGTAAAATCTCCGGGGGAAGTTGGTACAGCGACATGACGGCTGAGGATTTATACTATTGACTAGATGATTGAGATGCCCCGGACTGTACGCGCAAGGCCTCGGGACGCAGTACGGAGTAATGTCAATTGATGAAATATCGACGGTAGTCCCACGACAGAACGAACATTCCCTATGTGGCACGGGGCACTTGACATGACATGCTTGGCTGCTGCCTAAGCTACGTACAATGATCCCGGGGGGGGGTTAGGCTGCGAGCGCTTGGGCATCTGAGTCAGTTGTCGTCTGGTCTGGTCGCATCGATGTGCATTCAATGCTTGTTGGCCACGAATTTGCTCCGTTCCTATTCCACGAGAAACAAGGCAAAATCCATCGGACCGACTAGCGCGGCGCGAACAGTCCATTTGATAGCCAGGGCGGGACAGACTGGCCAATCGGCACTGTGTGCAGGTGTATCCAGTAACATTAATTGATGGTTGCTGAGTCAGAAATTGCCAAGTTTGCTCCCACAACCAAATGACTTCTCCGCATTGCTTGCACGAAAATGGTCCGACCTGAGTTATCAGAGGCCCAAGGATATGCCGCCCGAGCCTGCGATAAATGCACACATGGCAAGAGAAGATGTGATAGGAATTGGCCGCAGTGCGGGCGCTGCCAACGGTATCTTTTCGGCTAGTGGCCCGGTATGGAGGATAACCTGCTGACTCGACATCTTTTTTCAAGGCTCAGGTTTCCATGTATATACAACCATACATCGACAGCAACTCATGATTCAGCGGTTAGTCCTCATGGCACAGACGACAGAGTCGAGTGCCCGGCAGGCGGAATCTCTGTCGACATCATCGGCAATGGCACGATACGGGCCTCTCATCTTGGCTCTATACTTCAAACATACGGCATCGACTGGCATTACACAATGGAGAAGTACTTTGAGACTGCATATCATGTAAGTGATCCACCATCTGGCTTATACCGGCTGCCATTGGTGGACGTCTTTGAGTCCTCAGAGGTGCAGTCTAACTTGTGTTCGTCTAGTGGTTTCCCATCATGAATCGGCGCAACTTTGATAGATTGGTTTCCGCCCGGCTGAAGGACCATGACCTCGCGGCATCCCAGCTACAAAGTATCGCCTCCGCTGAGCAAATACTATTAATCCTAAGCATGTATCTTGTGACAAAATCGGCACGATACCCAGACACAGAGAATGCCACACTAGATGCTGTCTACAAGGCGACGAAAAAGGCGTGGGCTTTACTTGTCTGTCTATCAGATCCGGCCATGGAACTTATGCAATGCGGCGCCATGATTACTTTATTTGAACTCGAGTATGGGGAACCAAGGCTAGCCTTTCGCACTTTGACTGACACTCTATGCATGGCTAGCATTTTTGGACTTGGGGCGGGAAAACAAAAGACTGACAAGTGCATATACCAGAGAGCTCTATGGTGGACGTTATTCATTCTTGACCAGTGCGTATAGTCTCGTTTCAACCCACCGCGTATACCCATTGTTGTTATTAATACAGGAATAGAATTGTCCATCAGGACCCTTCGACTCAAGATTTGCCATTCATCGTCCAACGCCCCGGAGATGATGATTTGTTGCCAAATACAGGCTATCTTTGGGATGGTCACGCCTATCGACTATTTGTCAAGGACATTCCGTCAAATTCACCAATTTCCATCAGCCTCGGCAGTTTTCAGCGAGCTGCGCAAGCGGCCATTCTCCTGCATGACGCCCATCGTTGGCGGTCGAGGCTCTCCCAAGCCTTGGTACTACCCGGCGTGGCCGAGTTTTCAGACTTGGATGAGAAACTTCGTGACCTGCTGAACACAATGTCGGACGAATGCGATACATGGGAAGTTTGCTGCGGCTCTTTTGCCATGTGTATAAGGTCAAATTACCTCAGAAGGTGGATTGGCTTAACATCCTTCCACCGCAGCCCCTTTCGCGCCGAACTCTGTGTGACTGACTGCGCATATAGTGCTCTGCTTACCCTCTATTGCCATTATTTGACACCCCAACGCATCATGCCAGACGACCAAATGCGGCACGAAACGGACAATAATGTCCAATTCGCCAAGTTGGCTATCAAGTTTGCGCTGCAGTTTGTGATTGACATGGCGTCCCATTTTAATGGTCATCTCGAGAGACAATCCGACTACTTGACCGCTCTAACTCCTTCCATCACGATTACCTTCTTCCAGGCTGCAGAGTCTGCTTTTCATTTGGACGCTGTGGCTGGGGATTCTGAAAAAGGCACTGCGGAAATATGCAAGGCTCTTCGGACCTTTGGATCAGTCTCGAGAGCGGCAAGTTAGTTCCATCCTGGGCAGCATACAACGCGTAGCATCTACTATGCGCGCAACGAAAAATCCGACCTACTAACAATCCGTAGATGTCATGCTCGACCGCTTGGCAGAATGTGGTCACACCGTAGTGTAATTGCGTGTAGAGGCCTGCCAGATGCGTACGATACTAGACTTGTGTATTTGGAGGACAGATATGCCGGTGGCTGTTACTGTGATGACTACATCGCTCGAGACCCCGTTCTGGACCGAATTTTGTTATTCTGTGTTTTCCTTTGCGGTGGGATAGCGCCGACTACGCCCCTCGACGCCAACTACCTTCTCTCACCAAGAGGTAGCGCAGCCGACATCATTTCTCCCCATGTCACTCAAGACCGGGAACTTCATTCTGCACTACTACAATCGCCTGATGCCGTCACAGAACAGCCTTGGTAACAATATATTAATTATTAATGGGGTTTATGCGTCTTATCTGAACTCTATCTGGCTATTTCATTGTTACTAAAAAGAGGCATCATGTCCACGTAAATCAAATCCGTTTATTAGTCGGAGAAATTCACCACCTCTTGAGCGTGTACATCTCAACTTCCACCTATATATATTTTCAAGTACGAAAACGCTCCTGCGCCCACAAAAATAGCAACCAGATAAAACATGGTCCTCAAAAGGAGACTTTGTAAGCTTTTCTGCGTACTACCCACGGTACCCTTGTTTCTAGTCTTGCCAGCACCAGCACCAGCCGGAGCATTTAGTCTGCCGATCAAAAACTTGTCGAGAGTTTTATCTGCGTCCTCTGAATGGCCAGCGTCATCGTATGCCTCCGTGGCTTCTTGTCCTGCCACGTCCATCAACACCTCATCCCCGCCCCTACAGTACAGCGTGTTAACAGTGTGAAATCGGCAAACTTGCGCGACGGGAAAACTTGAAACGTACGGATGGTCCTCGAGAAAGCCTGTGACATCGTAGACGTATCCCCTGATTGCTACGAACAGCTCCTTCTTCGTATTGTAATTTGAAAGCTCTTCGATGGTGAATTCTTTCGACATTGTGTTAAATAGAATAAGTGTAACTTTGGATAGGGACAGAAAGAAATGAATCCATGGAGCGGCTGCTGTCGAGCATGATGGCGTATCGCGCTTTTAACAATTCTTACATTTAGTTCAATGGTCATTTGTCCATCGGGCCGGCTATAAGCGGAACGGTAGTATGATGATGATAGCACAGACAGGTCTGAGCTGGCGCGTTCCAAATATCTCCGGCGTTCCGAAAATTGCGACGGTCCGCGATTGTCCGCGGACTCATGAGATGGATCGGATTTTTACCAAATTGGGTCTGCACTGCCATCAAAATGTAACCGTGAGGAACTCTATTCCACACGTGCGGAGAACACAAAATTTGTCCTTGCCTACAAATGTCATGAAGCAAACGCATTGTCATTCCCTCCCAACGGTCCATCAACACGAATCGCTTTATTCTCTCCGACAATACAACATGGTTCATTTTTACGACTCTATACCCGAAAGCCTGCAAAAATGGGCTCTGGAACAGCCTCTCTTCTTCACCGCGACGGCGCCCTTGCACGGTCGGCACATCAATCTCTCGCCCAAAGGGCTCACCTCGGCAACATTTCACATCTTTGACGGAAACCACGTAGCCTACATTGATACCGCCGGATCCGGGGTCGAAACAATCTCCCACATCTACGAGAATGGACGGGTCACCATCATGTTCTGCAGTATTGACAGCAAGCCACGAATCATGCGACTGTTCTGCACTGGCACAGTCGTCGAGAGAAATGACTTCCGATTTGCCAAACTTTTGGATGATATGGGAAAGACACCCGTAGCAGGCACCAGAGCTGTGATTCTGCTTCAAGTGCGAAAGGTGAGCATACCCGATTTCGAGCTTGGCAGACTCGGATGATACAGAGAGGGAGTAATCTAAGTTTACTTTGGGCTGTAGGCGCAGACATCGTGCGGCTACGGAGTGCCGGTCGTTGAGAACAGGGACGCTCACGCGAAGCATCTTGAAACTTCGCCTGCAGGGGCATGTTCGTGTTTCTCTGATCGTCCGACTCTGGAGAAGGCGTTGAAACAAATGGAAAAAAAGAATAGTCTAGATGACTACATACTCAAGATGAACACTCGCAGTCTCGACGGGCTGTTGGGCCTGCGTGAAGCGAGGCAGATGAATGGAGAGTTTCTCCCACTGGGGGATGCTATGGCTGTTGTTGACCGTCGCCTGAACCATCCTGGGGCTCTTCTCGCCGGGATTTTACTTGGTGTCATTTTGACTATATTGGTGGGCCGCCTTGAAACCGCCTTGGATATTTTACCACGCAAAGCATACATGGTATCGTAGCCGATCGAGAGTGGTGTTTCAGGTGTTTAGTGACGTGGCAGCTTCCAACTTCCAAGGCTGCTTATACGAATTTTTTCCGTTGTATGCCTTGTTCTCAAATTCGTCGAGTCTTCATGATAAGTAATTTTATAAATCTATCTTAGTATAATATCTCTCGGATAGGGGCCAGATTAGTTACAAAGAGATTCATTAAACGAAGTCACCGTACATTATTGGTCGAACGAGTCATGAGCCCTTTTGAAGCAAGTGCGAAAACTATTTACTTGCAATAAAAGAGACATGCTGTATTCTTACAAATGACTTGTCATAAAATAATAACAGGTCCTTTTATCATTGAAAGTCCGACGTCATGTCTGTCCAGCATTCGGCATCGGGTTACAGGTGACTGGGAAAAGTCGGTATAGACTTCCGGGAAAATGTGCAAACATCTACTACCGGTACTTTGGTGAGGATAGCGTCATTGAAGGGACCGAGCTCGGTCTATTTTTGGCGAAGCCTGGTAAAGACGTTTATTTGTATTAATGGCACAAGAGACAGTTAGTGCAAGGTGGGGATGCGGGTGCGGATGCGGATGCGGATGCGGGTGCGGGTGCGGCGTGGGGCAGGGGCGGGGGCGGGGCGA
>NW_011942188.1:12028-13416 GCF_000187425.2 Metarhizium robertsii ARSEF 23 | reverse complement strand
GGCGGGGGCGGGGCGAGGACTTTTATTGTACTTTTCTAGTATCGCAAATATAAAACAAGCTAAATACTATTGTAGTATAGAATAAATAACTTTCTACTATAACCTTATTTGGCTTTTAAAGTTAATCGAGAAATAATAGTCGTATTTTAGAGCCCCAAGTAGCTACAATAAAGTTACAAATAAATTGAAATAATTATAAAGGTTTTATAGCTATTTAATTAGTACTATGGTAATTTTTTAGTATTTTTTTTTAAATATAAAATTTTTAAATAATTTAATAATAAGGTAATAAAGTTACTATTAGTTTATATTAAGAATAAACTTAAGTGTACGTCTAGCAAATTACCGGATCCGGCGTATTACTATAAAATTACTTAGTTCAAATACATTATATTACTCTCCAGAATTATTCATCTCTACTAGTACCATAATATTTTATGAACTATATAGTACTATTCTCTTGCTGAGACGCATCCGATACCAGTACCACTCTTTAGGCCCAACTACGATATATAGGTCAGATACTGTACACAAATTACAGACTAAGGCGACAAAGACTTACCGGAGAAATTCGGACGCAGCAGGCGTCAATTTGGCCACTAAAACCACAATCCAAGCCGCCTGGTGAGCAATTAATGCCAATTTCTCCTCCGGGAGAAACTGAATTAATGAGGGCATCACAGCACATAGGACGACAACGCGACCGTCCAAGGACAGTGCTAGTTGCCTTATCCCTCGGCGGCAAAGTAGCGGCAGACCCAATAATGGGCAAGGCAAGAACCGAGGCAGTAATTAGACGGGAGAACATTTTGTCTAGTTAGATATATCTTGCAGGGTTTGGGGTTTGTTTATTATTTGGCAAAGTAGAAGATGGGCCCCTTTTTATACCTTTTATTGCTTCTCCTTTCCCCCTAACCCCTCTTCTTGCCTACTAAGCCGACTTGATATACGTGTTACTTCTAGCCAGACTATACAGGGGAGTAACCTAGCGCCCACGACCCGGATAGGCCGCTATAGCCTCTAGGAATTTATAGAGATATATTCTTATATAAAAGTTAGCGCGTAACTATACTTACGCGTATAAGTATTAAGTTACTACACTTATCTAGAAAGTATAATATATAGTTTATATAAAAAGTATAATATAAAGTTTATATAAAAAGTATAATATAAAGTTTATATAAAAAGTATAATATAAAGTTTATATAAAAAGTATAATATAAAGTTTATATAAAAAGTATAATATAAAGTTTATATAAAAAGTATAATATAAAGTTTATATAAAAAGTATAATATAAAGTTTATATAAAAAGTATAATATAGTATAAAAGTAAAAAGTAGTATTAGGATATAACTTAGATTTCTTACAAAGTAAAATTAGAATTTTT
>NW_011942188.1:0-11928 GCF_000187425.2 Metarhizium robertsii ARSEF 23 | reverse complement strand
ATTATCTAATAAGTCTAGCGCCGGAAAATAAAAGGGTTAGTAAGTAAAGGACAACTTTATATTATATAATTTTTCATTTTATATTTATTTTATTAATTAACTAATAAAAACAAATACTAGTAAGACAAGGTGTTATAATTCTATAAGAGTCTAGCTTCCTCTTCTTTAGTTTAAACTATAAATAGCAAACCTCCACGAACACTATATTATTGTCGAAATTTAATATAAATTTAACTAACAACTAAAGTTGTAACGGGACAAGAGCACGAATAAAGTCGAGTACAACTTGGATAAAGCGATTATTCGCAAGAAGAGTAAGAGCTCTGAGTCGACGTATTTGAGTTTTAAAAGTAGGGCTGTTCCCTTAAAGTACAGGAAGCTAATTAATAGGACAAAAGCCCGGAGATGTGGTAGATACGGCAAGCCCGGCTATAATGCGCGCACTTGCCAGACTACTGTAGAAATGTCTGATAAAGATAATAGCTATAATCTTGTAAAGATGAACTCTATTTTTTTGTTGTGGCTTTTTCTTGTTTAAGCTTTGCACAAAAGTAGTTCAGGGTGTTCTACTCCGTACTCGTTATGTGCCTACGATAGTGGATATTTATTAATAAAATTGAGAGCTAGAATACGCCACAAGTCAAAAGTTTTCCGGAAATTTTACTTTAACTGGTAGAAACTCAAAAGCACCCAGAGATAGGGAATGCACCGCTAAATTTGCCTTTACTACGTCATTTACTCAAGACACCTAGAGGGTGCGATTTTCTAGTTTTTTGGACGATGATTGTTGGCTCCTGACGTTGCACTGATTGCACCGGCTCTCTCGGGGTGGGCCTGGCATGATTTTCGTCTTCAACTAGTCCGCACCATATACTTAGCGTTATTGACAAGTATAAGAAATGACGACCCCATCCTTATAAGCTAGCATGGACAGCAGACTCAACTAGATTACCATATTATTGTCACGTTAATATTAAACCCTAGCGTTATATTAGGGCTTACGGCGAAACCCTGATATTATCCCTATCTAGAGTTGAGCATTTTATATCAGGCACTTCCTCAGAAACATGAAGATTTCAACTGCTATTATAACTGGATTAGCCCAGTTAGGTATGGCGAACCCTTTATGGGATAGAGAAATCGGGCGACTAGACTGTCTTCCAAGAGGAGCCCTTTGCGAAAGTATTGGGGGTTCTATTGGTATTTGCTGTTATGGAAATTGTGTCCCTGATCGTCGGGTTACTGACACTGGTTATTGTGTAAGTTCCTATCTATGAATAGCGACGACCTTTGTTAGCGGAAAGCTAATATATAATGCTAGTCGTAGGAATAACACCTTACAGGATACTTTAAAGGATTCAAGATAGCTGAGGCCGTTGTATAGAGTTCTTTAAAGGAATTTTAAGCTCAAACCGTCCGATTATACTGGGCGTTATACTTGAAAAGCTGAGGACTAGGGTGATATCTTGCGCTGGTCGTACGGCCGAAGCCGTGAAGCCGTGAAGCCGTGAACCATGGAATAGTTCATCGTGATAGACTCTATAGTCTGTGTACGTCTCTGTAACTGCTTATTTAAGAATACTTGGCATTGGTTTCGTAATTTACAACCAACGGATTGCCTCGTGTAATACTCCTTCTTTTATCTAGCTCATGCGGAATCCATGCAAACAAGGAGTTCTACCGTGCTGGCTGTGAATTCTTTCTCGTATCTAGTGCCAGTGCTATATAGACACAGTATAAAACTAAAACTGAGGTGAGTTTCAGTTTCATATGAAATAATGGAGCCAACATCCAATCCAAGGATAAAAAGCAACGCCGAACACCATTATCATTTGCTGACTTTGCAGGCCATGAGAAATGCAACTGCTGCTCAATGAAGGCGCTGCGATGGTCATCTGACGTATGGCGACTGTTTGGTTGAGGGAAAAGTAAACGGTGGCCGGACGCCGCTGTGTTGGGCGAACTGGGGAGGCCACATGGCTGTCGCCCAACTGCTTGCCGGGCTTGCGTCTTCAGCTTCTGTCCTGAATACCAAGCAGATTCCTAGACGCTTGCGTGTTGAGAAGGAAGATGCCAGAAGATGCCTCTGCAATCTTGGCCTCTTCTACGTCACACAACAGACATGATTTCCATTTTGCACGGCATAGTTCCCATAGCAGTGGTCGCAACATGGTCAGTCTCCGCAAAAACGGTAGATCAGCGAGCTTCTCTGTATTCGAGTTCGCCGCCGTCGAGGCAAATTCATCATGGACAAGACTGTGGTCAGTCAAAGACACTCCGATTTCAAGAAATTAAACCGATAATGCTGACTGTTATTGATAAGGAATATGTTACTGGTATAACAACAGACGAATACCTAGCCTTAAGCTATATATAGAGGAAAGCAAAGTCGTTGTGCTTACAGAAGGCCAGTTCAAGCAATTCAACGGCCTAGAGGACTCTCCAAGATTTTCCCAAACCTTCGCCGGACCATTAAGGACGCCATTACTTTTAGGAAGCAATTTAACCAGAGGTATAGTTGGATCGACTGTCTCTGTGTCGTGCAAGATGAAGAATAATTCAAGTCCAGAATCATCCACGAGATGGACCTGGTATATGGGAATGCATTCGTGACTCTTATTGCTGCGTCAGTGTCGGACTCTGACAGTGGGCTCCCTGGAATTGGAATAACCCCTAGGAAGTCTAAACAACGGCTTGCTGATGTAGGTCAGGACTTGAGACTTATTTATGCTCCCACACATACCAACCTTTTAAAGGATATCTGCGCGAGCCGGGCTTGGACGTACCTGACACTACCTCATAACAACGAAACCCTCTGACTTGCACATAGCTATAATGAATACTTCTTCTCAAAATGCAGAGCATCTTCTATCACGGCAAAGTTATTTTTCATTGCCGAGGGCAGACATGGAGAGAATATTTGGCTTTTGAAGATTTCGAAAACTCGCCGCAGCAGTACGCCTTATATCCCAGACCTGCCCCCTTCTCAATCGCGTGGGAATCGTTGAGAGGACGAGCTGCCCATGGTGAAAATATCTATTGGGAAGCCGCACGCACGTATTCTCGACGAGCATTGACTTGGACATGGATTTCCGACTTGGTCTTGGCTCGGTTGGTCAAAGGGAAGTCTTGCTATCCAAAAAGAGTTGTATGACCACCAAACCCAATGTCTATCCAGGTAGGTGGTTTATTGGAGGCTTCAAAGAAGCGGTACGGGGATCCGGTTATTCAGAATCTCGCCCGTGGTGAAGAGCGATGCGAGCATACTGAACCCAGAGCAAGAGTCCAAGACTGCAGTCACGTTACTTGCAACATTGGCTGAGCTATGGCAATATCCGGAAAAGGCGGAAACAAAAGGTCTGCCATCTTTCACAACAGACTCGAGGTAGCAAACATGTTATATCGCCTGGCCAGACTAGCAAAGTCCAAACCCAACGCACAGCTTACCTATCACGGAAACCCAGGTTTGGAGGCTCAGGGGATTCACTTCCGGACACTTGCTGTCATGGCGGCCCATGACCAAATATCCCCGATATGCAGCTGATAAGTATGCAGATTTTGACTCCCCCCCTCTCCCTTTGGCCTTGACAGTTGATCTCGACATACGTAAAGACGGGGGAGAGTGTGCGGCCGATACCGAACGCACGAGTCCGATTGGTTGCAGGTCCGAGAACACATGTGCAGTTTCCCGATTGGGTTTCAATATCTCCCGAACTTGGGATGAACCCGTGCAAACACTGGCATGTGGAAGATCTGACTCTCGCTCAAAAAAACAATTACAGGATGGTGCCGGGGCTACATGAAGCTCCAAATGTCTGGTCTCCAATGTGAGCGACCGGCGTTAAACGGGTGCTAGCGGCTTCGGGATACGCGGAACAAATATTGACTTGCAGACAAGTTACACCGCAGGGCATCCAATCAGGAAACAGACCTCTGCTACCTCGTGTACCATGTCATGTGCCGGAATTCCGGCACTTTGGGACCATCTTTCTCAGTGGTATGCTGAACCGGTCTCCGGATGCATTAGCTTCCTGGGCTTTTGTATAGACCGCGCTCCGCGGTTTCACGGCACCCAGAATTTGCGCCGCCGCTACAGCTGTGGCGTTGATGAGTCAATGCTACCAAGAACTTTCATAGAGGACAAGGGCATCGTTGGTCAAGACTTTATGGGCACATCTTATAGTATTCCCGTTAGAATTACTCTGCAAGGAGCTGTTCCCTTGTGATTTGTTCCCAAATAATATCTGTATTACCATTGTCAAAGACCAGCAGGTCGTGTGCAAAAAAAAAAGAACGTGGCGGATAGTAGTGTAGAATTTGGGAATACATCAAGTCACTTCATACAAGGCAGTGCCTTCCTGTATTATTTAGGAGCAGAGAGCGATAGCTGATCCATAGCTTATCGCCAACCAGTGGAGGGACGCTTATGAATTAACCGTCGCAACTATCCTTGTACTATCATTACCGCGCTCAAGTCCGGAGCAAGGTTTCCTGATCCACCACAAGGACAAGATAATACCAGACGAACTCGATTTTATGCATCTTGGACCTACAGTAGTACGCCACCCCTGTTGCGCCACCTCCATGGAATACCACCCAAGTACCCTCCACTTCCCCAGGTTTTCTATCTTGCGACGGTTGCAGGTCCAAATCACAGGCTAATTCATGAGAGCAAAGCGCCATCAGATCCATGCCCCATGATCCGGAGATGGTGTGAAATTGTGAATACAACAAGACAGATGCTTTGCTGAATCGACAAGGTTGTTTCCGCAGGGTGTGGCATCGAGAATAAGCGCCGTGGCATGCTGTAATCGAATATAGCCAATTTCATTTCTCAGTGATAGGCGCCCGCTATCTTCACAGGCCATGGATTATCAGGGGACCGCGCTTTCAAACCAAGACACGGTTGATACAGAGAGCCTGATGATATGGCTGTCGGAATGGTTCACTCCTCAGTCTCCACGAGGGTCCAACAAGTGAAATTCTATATATACCGCTATAGACTGCTATAGACTCCGTATTTAATTAAATTATTACATAAGCTACTTCTCCTTATTCATTAAAGAGAAGACACTTGGATCTCAAGAAAATTTTACAAATATCTTCACATTGTTCCATTACCTACCAACATGGCATTGTTACAATTGAAAGATATGTGGCAGTCCGACACAATCAAGCACATGAGGCTATTGACTTGGTATCAATGGCTTCTATTCGCAACAATCGTACGTCCGATACAAGTTGTCAAGTACAAGATTATACATACTAACGATACCCCTTCACAGGCATGGATTGGCCAATCAATATATCGCCTCAAATTCCACCCATTACGCCGGTTCCCCGGTCCCAGAATCGCAGCCTGCTCTTCGTTGTATTTTCTATACTGGATATACCACGGTACATTTCCTCAACACTGCGAACGACTCTTCGACCACTATAAATCCGATGTGCTCCGCGTAGCACCCAACCAACTCGTCTTTCGAACACCCCAATCTCTCAAAGACATCATAGGACGCCATGATGTGTACCGAGGCGATTTCGCCCTTCGAGTCATTGGCTTCACGTCACAGAATGTCAGCAACATCAGAGATCCCGCTGCCCACAAGAGGAAACGAAAGCTCATGAACCCCGGCTTCTCCAACGTGACGCTCGCCAAGCAAGAACCTGCGCTTGTCGTACCACTGGTGAACAAGCTGGTGGACGCGGTTGCAGCCAAGGCAGGGACCAAGATCAACATGTCGAATTACTTTGATTGCGTGACTTCAGACATCATTGGGCTCTTGTCGTTTGGCGCCGACTTTGGAATGATGCAAGATCCAGTGTCGCACCCGTTTCTTCACGTCCTGCCCAATGCACTCCGCATGTCTGTCATTGCGCAGTGCATCCCCGAGATATTCCGGCTGCTGTCGTTTTTATTTCGACACGGGCCCCCATTCATTGTACCAAAGACATTTACAGGGGTGGCCGATTTTGCCGCTCGGCACATGCGCCAGCGCGCTCAACGCGACCGTGATGGAGTCGCCACGGATCGAAACGACATCATGAGTATCATTGTCGACGGGACGGCCAATGTCAAGGATGACAATCTGAGAATGGACAATAACGAAATGCTCGGAGAAGCCACTACCCTCGTTACGGGCGGCGGAGATACAGTGGCAACCGCCTTGACAGTCACCATGTGGAATCTGGGGCGAAACACGAAAGTGTTGGCAGAGCTACAAGATCAAGTCCGATCGACGTTTGCTTCCTGCGAGGACATTACTTCGAGGGACGTTGCGAGCAAAATCCCCATGATCGACGCGGTGTTGAATGAATCCATGAGAACCAACCCGGTTCTGCCTGGCCCCATGTGGCGTCGGACTGATGCTCCGATTGTCGTCGCTGGCCATGTAGTTCCTGGAGGCACAGAAGTTGGCGTCATGCGACTGTCTGTCTTTCAGCACAAAGATGCCTTCCATAAACCCAAGGAATGGATTCCCGAGAGGTGGTTGAGGAACTTGGGTGACCATCTGGATGCATTCCAACCCTTTGGAGTTGGCCCTCGGACGTGCATCGGCCGATATATCGCCATGGTGGAGATGAGATTAATCCTCACAAAGCTGTTGTGGAAGTTTGATTGGGAACTGCTTACGAAAGATTACGACAACCCGGAATATGTCGTGCTGTATAGATCGCCGCTCTGGATGAAACCGTCTTTGCGGAAGGACTCAATGGCAGAGCGCCCCGCGCAGATTCATGAACCGTCCTAGATGATGAGGCGATGAGGCTTACCTTGATTGTGGGACAGAGCTCGCCGAATGTGCTAGTTTGATCTGATTATACTTGATGTCGTTCAGCGCTGTCTAATCACCAGGCTGGCATGAGCTACACTCTGTGACAGAATATTGCATAAACTTAGTACTGTGCTATGTATTTAGTACTAGTCCTTAACGATCACTTTAAACAGAAAATGCACTGATATTATTATCTTAAGTCTCGCATCTGAGGGAAGCTCACATCGCGATGCAATCTTGACTGCCAAATATGCCATTGGCGTAGGGCTTAACAGTTCAAACACTGAAATTTCGCTCCTCATCTCCTTGAGAGTCCTGTTGCTAATCTCGACGGCCGCCAAGGAGTAACTACATCCAGTCAGTACGGGGTTGGCAACTCATCATAGCAAACCAATACTTGCCGCCAAACTCAGACAGAGGTCGTTGAACATCCACCTCGTCAGAATAAACGCCGATAGAAATGGCAATTTGTTTCCTCAAGCTCAACTCCACAGCGGCAGCCGCCTCCGCAAGAGACGTTGCCTTTTTGAGCGTGTCGCCAATACTTTCTTCTTTAGTGCTCTCATCGCCTCGGTCAACCTCGCCAAGCACGCGTAGGTCAAGCTTTCCATCGCGTTCAAATCCCGAGCTGCCAGAATTGTACACTAACTTGTTTCCAAGGCCGAGGACGAGCTGGGCAGGGGCGTTTTGGGCATTGGCGGCCGTTCCATGTATTACCGCTATCAGAGCAAATCGAAGCTCTTCAAGGATGGTCTGCAGGACGTTCCAGCCGTGCTGATACCTATGGAGGCAGTTTTCTAAATCACCAAACTTTCCGGCCGAGGTGAAGTGCGATGAGTTAGATACCAACCCACGTCGGTGCCAGTGGCGCGAATACCGAGATGATGGCGTGCGTGTTGAGCCAGTGCTACTGGCCAATCCATTTCCACCGTGTACTGCGGAGTAGAGTAATTTCAAATCTACTTCCCGGATTTTGCCATGCGGTGGTGTCTATAAACAAGGTGACTTTAGTTGATCGAGGGGCTAACGTCTCAATCATACATATGCAACTATGTGACAAGACATGTTGGGATTATTGTGGAACACACAAAACCACCCGCCGACAACACGGCCATGCTGTCTCACAACGATGACTCTACACCGAATTTGACAAACCGCAGGTGGGCATCAACGAGGCTCTCTATTGAAAGAGCCTGGGAAGAGATTGGTAGCTGTACACGACCCGAACGAATTGCCATGCCTACGACTGCAGTACTGCCTAGCGGATTCGACAGGGGACGGCAACCTAGCCTTTGCTTTATGGGTCAAGCTTAATCCTCTATCAATATGCTATAAGAGAACTCCAAAGTCGATGATAGATAGCTGGAGACGAACTATAACACCGCGAGACTAAGGACCAGGGATTGAGAAGGGATCCAGAAGTGAATAATGGCTTAGGGGCTTCAGACCTCCTAAATGGAGATGGCGCGTGTTCTCCAATAAGGGAGCCTAAACATGTGAGATATCTAGCCTGGTGTTTAAGAGCAACTGCAGACCACCGCAGGGCCCTCTCTCGCCGAGGTCTGCAGTTTGCTAAAAGCGCGACCCTTCTATATATAACCCTTCTTTTGAGCAATACTAGGGTGCTATATAAATATTGGATCACAAGACATCGGCTATAGGAGCAGGAAATGCGCCAGTTGAATTAAGTAAGAAATAAGTGCCTTTGCATTTGCATTATAATATAGGGAAAACCCTGAAGCTAAAGATGAGGGATAAAAACCTATACCAAGGCTAGGTGTTCAGATATAATAACTGCCTCCAGGACTAATTTACTAAAGATATTAATTAGTAATATATCACTCGTCGGCATACTATTATACTCACCGTAACATGATTGTCGGAGTAGAGTGGTTCGTATCTCATGCTGAGATAGTCAATTTCCCAGCCTGAGTTTCCCTCAAATCCTATAATTAAGCCGTTTATAATATTTAAGAAGCGATCGCCGCCGGTACCCCCTGCAATAAAGATATTTCCTTTACTTATAGTAAATTCAAACCTGTCGATACGCCACCTATATCGTATAAAACACAGAGCTTTCTCATCTGGTGAGAACTTATATCTGAAATGGTCGTCGTCAGATTAAGGATAATTATAGAGTTTCTTCTCTTCCTTATTAAACCATGTAAGTTTAATACCTTTAAGAACCCACTTTCCCTCTGCATTACCAGTTCCCCAGCCAGCCCATATTTTCTATAACTTTCACATTAGAAGGATTGTCTGGGTAGAGAGAAAAATGATCCCCGCTTTGTCTACCATAGAATTGAGTCTACTGAATCTTATAATCTGACATTTTTTTAAGTAAAGTAATTTATTCCGTAGTATAGAAAAACTTGATAGACTTGGAAAGCTATACGTAACAAAAGTAGTGAAATGCAAGTGAGAGTTAACTTTTGTTCTAAAGACAGCATTTTACGTTTATATATATTTACAATATGCTCAAGACGCGGGACGTAGGAAATAACTAAGCAAAGGTAACGAAATAGTAACCCGGGAGTAGAAGTGACTTGGGATAAATATCCACAAGGAAAAATTATTTGGCAAGGCATTTAGTGGCTGGCTACAGTTTCCTATTTCGTCTTACTCGTAGTAGAAGAACAGCCACTATAATGTTATGTTTTACATGCCTGAATCAAGAGTATATCAGAACAACTTCTGATATCTGACGAGAAATAGAAAGTCTAAGACCTACGTACAATCGGCACCTTGGTGCTGTGACACCACTATTATGTGATATAGCTTTTCAAGAAACACGATTCCAGACGTGTAAAACACTAAAACACTATATTTAGCATTTTGTTAATACAGTATTAGCCTAAAGAAGAACCTGGGGCGCGGGAGGGGGTGTTAGTGGCAAGTAGCATGCAACTTTAATTGTAGCGTTACATTTAAGAAATCTTAACTTGGCAAATCATCAATAATAAATATAATATGCTAACCGTAAACTTCGCTTTCTAAAAGGTTCTACGAATTCAGCCACCAAGGCTGCAGTAAGGGATGATAGGCGGTTTCGGATATTTGTGTCTGGCTTTTTGTTGCAATGCATGGCGCTGTACTTGTTTTGACTAGTTGATGTCTCCTCAATCTGCAGGGATAGAGTTTGCCGAGGATTCTGTGTAGCATGGCGTACGCGGTAGAACCAGTGGCTAATTGAGCATGGCCTTCTCAAAGATGCAATAACTTTCTGTGTTGTAGCCTCCCTTTGATTCATCACACTTGACGACATGGATTTTTATGGTTTTGGGAATGCCCGGAAGCAGGCTACAGGGATGAGGGGTCGATACAAACAGAACTTGAAAATCACAGCAGGTCAAGTGCTTCTCATGTGCGCACCTTAGTACACCTCATCTCTATCATGAAGAAGCTAGTTTTATCCTCATGCAGGTCGCAAAGTAGCTGAATGCCCAGTTCCGCGTAGGACAGCTTGCCAGAACTACAGGTAAGCAGCTAAATTTAAGTTATTCTTCATAGCCAGAGAACGAACCTAATAGTCCAGTTACTCACAATTTATTACGCCCGGTGGTGTCACCTCCAATAGGGCAACTAGTCCAGTCCAGTTACTGTGCTAGGCATAAATAGTGACACATTCTCCTCGAGCTATCTAAATCCTAAAGTGGGGCCGTTCCATTATAGTTATGCGGAGAGAAGAGCCAAACCTTGAACTGCATTTCAATCAATTCTAATATACGATTTGTACTTGGTATAGTAGCAGTTATCTCACACACTCCAGACAACAGCCACAACTATACTAGACCAGTAAACGTAGCGTTACTAATCTAAAACATGCAGCTTCCCAACCAGAAAATCTAATCTAATTACACCTCGGGAAGGCCGCGTTTGAGAGCACGGAGTAGTTCTCTCGAGTGTACGTGAAGTACCATCAAATCTGGCTGCATAAAAACATGACTCGGATCCGGCGCTAATGCCTTAAGGAACAAAGTGAAATCAAGGTCTTTCTTCTACCCCGTGGGCCAATCATATTTGTCCCTTAGTGACCAGTTTGGGCTGCCTTTGGATCCTCACCAACTTAACTGCCGCTCATCCAACTTGTCTGACACCCTGCTCTTTGGATTACCACTACATGGCTGCCATGTCTCTCTGCGTGGTAACACAAGCTGCCACCTGGCTGCAGCGAGTTGCGGTGAGACTTGAAAGGAAGAAGTCAGCAGGCCCAAGTCATCCGCTGCCCGCAACTACCGGCAGCTCAAACCGCATGCCGTGAGCTTAGTCTTTCAGCCGAAAGCTACACAGAAAAGTAAGCTGTGTTTGGCGAGGTCAGTTCAACCCTTGTTTGGAAACCGGATATCACTACCAGGATTCAACCGAAAGAGCGACGCCTTACCCTAAATATGAGACTTCTGGTGGCGCTAGTTGCGGGTTCCAGGACAACTTCAAGACAACAGTAAACCGCACGGAGGATGTGGACAGACAGATGTATACTTCCACTACGGAGTACCATGACCACTCCCAGAGGCGAGCACCGCTTGTCTTGTCATCTCCCCCTCCTTAAGGAAAGACTTCATTCGCCACATACCGAGCGTGCTATTTTGACCAAGCACACTTTCTCGACGATATTAATCGGTCCACATTGATTGGTAAATAAGTTAGTGACTAGTAAGGGCATGCTAGAGGGGTCGCTCAATCAACATCGGTCGAGTTCCGAGAGGGATTTTTTGACGCTTGCGCTGGCAATTAGAGAGCGATGGTTTTGGTTTGCCACCAGACAACTATATATTTCAACCGTCTTGCCCTATTCAACAGTCTGGTGTTACCTACAAGATATCCTGCCTGTCTTGCGAGGTCGCACCGAATCGAAACAAGGGTAAGGGGCATCATCTTTTCCCTGTCTCATTTTTGGCACCTGGCCACCTTGCTTGCATACGTGAACCTAACAAGGTATCAGTTCCGTGCATCTATCTATCTATCTATCCAACATGCAATTCTTAACCCTACTTTCCGCTCTTACATTTATTTCCGGCACGCTCGGCACAAATAAAGCAATTAATACGGATCCTATTTACTACTAAAAAGATTTATTAAAATTTTTAATAAAACTTTAAATAAATAAAATATTTTAATTAATTAATTTTTAGTTATTTTACTTTATAATTAAATA
>NW_011942187.1:19525-23824 GCF_000187425.2 Metarhizium robertsii ARSEF 23 | reverse complement strand
TATAATAAATAAGTAAAAATAATATATTTTAATAATTAGTATTTTTTTTAAAAAATATAGTTAAGTTATAACTTAAAAAGTAAAAGCGTAGCACTAATAAAGTATAATATAAGCAATTAATACCCGGGTATAATACTTTTACTACCCGGGTATAACTTTTACCAATTCTAATTCGCTTAATACTTTCTTAACCTATAGGTACTTCTAAGCACAAACAGCGCAACTTCTTCTCCTAACAGCTCTTAAAATGAACCCAAAACTGGTTGATCGCAAACGATTGCAGGTGCAACTAGTCTCTGGCTTGATCTCTGTCGACACCTATTATATTCCCCTCTTTAACAAGCATTGAAAGCTGCTTGTCCTTATACTACATCAAGATGCTGGTTTAGCTCACGGTTTGTGAGACGGTTTCTTGAGCTGTTGTTTATGCTCTTTGGTTGCGGAGTAGGTAGCCCTTTGATTGCTGTGTTGCAGCTGAGGCAAAATCAACAAATATACGGGCGCCGGATGCAACCATGAATGCCTTGTCAAAGCAATTGCACAGGGAGTTCCTCAGCCCAGGTCGAAGAAGGTGATCTAGTCTAGGTACTTGTCGCAGCGTGGCAGAATTCAAAATCTGTTAACAAGAAAATTGCGACCAATCAGAGGTGGCAAAAGTCATGCCCGGATAAAAGTCATGCCTGGGTAGTAAAAGTGTTATGCCCGGGTATCAATTGCCATAATATAGCGTAATAAGCTTTACCGCTTTATGTGGGGTTAACCACCAGCTGGCCCTATTTTAGGCTAATAAAAGCCTGTAAAAAGTGTAACGCCCCTAAAATGTAGCGCCCGTATCAATTTAGTATAGCGTCCCTATTAATTGCCGACTGAAAACTGGATTACCGAGGTCGTTCGCATAAAATAGAGGACACCGAAGACCCCCAAGTCCTCTTGGACGACATTCTGCTTTTACAGTTGCTTAGGGAATTGTGGAACACATTTATTCCTAAGCATTGTATCTATAATCACCATGTCCACAGGCAAGAAGTTGCTTCTGGCTGCTAAGCTTGGACGTTTTGCCGAGGTCCAGAGTCTGCTAGACGAAGGGGTTGATCCAAACGCCAAGGACAGCTCCGGATCGACCCCTTTGCATATCGCAGCGAAGGGAGAAAGTCCTGAGGTGGTAGAGCTGCTTCTCGAACACGGGGCTAATTCAAATACCAAGGAAGAATCTGGACGAACTCCTCTACACTATGCTGCTCAGAACACACGAGATGAAATAGCACAGATTCTTCTTGATTACTGGGCAGATCCGAAGATTACAGATAAAGTTGGATCTACACCACTACACTACGCGGCCACACACGGAAATCCTGAGATCATAAGGCTGCTTCTTGAAAGTGGTGCCAATCCCAATGCTCAAGATGAATCGGGACTGACACCCATACACTACGCGGCTAAACACGGAGAACCAGACAGTGTAGGATTACTACTGAAAAAGGGAGCCGACCCGAAAGTTAAAGATCGGTCTGGTTCAACGCCTCTATTCTATGCAGCCGCGAAGAATGTACTTGAGCTTCTGCTTGGCCGAAGAAACATCTCGGGAATGGAAACAGACGCAAAGGGTAAACAGGTACGATGTTAATAAGTGCTTGTCCTTCTTATCGTATGATTTTCCTGAGCTGTTAAACTGACAGGCATTAAGATGAGCTTGACACCAATGTACCATATTTCAATCAATGGGAATCATCTCGACGAGTCAATCAAACCAGCCACAGACGCATCAGAGACCAACTACATACTGGTTCAGACACGAATGCAGCTTAATGAGCCAGAGAGGCAATATCTCGTTAATGCTGGCCTTATTTTTCACGACTACGTCTCAAAGAATACGTACCTATGCGGCTACCGTGACGAGGACCTAGACAAGATTCGTCAATTGGACAGGGTTGTCTTTGTCGATGCCTATCGCAAAGATTTCAAGATTGCATCAGGTCTCAAGAGTTCAAAGGCGAACATTGATCGTGACGTAAAAGTAAATGTAATCTTTCACGATGGCATTAATTCGTCACGCGCTAGGAGTTTACCATCTGAGATCTTGGAATTAGAAGATGTTAAACTTGACTATACAAACATACCATACAAAGCCCAAATCACTATCCCGAGGGAGAAACTAGAACCTTTAGCTGGAATTGACGAAGTACGCCTGATTGAGGAGGTGGGAGAAATCAAACCACGTAACAACCAAGCACGACTTATAGTAGGGCTCGATGTCGAGAAAGAATCTGATGTAATGACAGACCAAAAACGTTATGAGGGAGAGGGTCAGGTGATTGCAATCTCAGATACTGGGCTTGGCACAGGACATAGAGAGAGTAACCACTATGCGTTCGAAGACCGCATCCTGGCGTTATATGCCATGAATGGCACTACTTTGGACCCTATTGGCCATGGCACTCATGTTTGCGGCTCTGCTGTTGGGAATGCTGCAATGAACAATGGCGTCCACATCAGAGGTACTGCTCCAAAGTCGCAACTAGTTATGCAGAGCCTATGGCATAGTGGCAGTGAGCGCCTTAATGCACCCCGAGATCTTTACCAACTATTTAATATGCCATATACACATCCGGATCAGAAAGTACGGGTACACTCCAATTCTTGGAATCAAGTCATGGTCGATGGCCAGCTCCCGTATACTTCGCGCGCAGAAGACATTGACACCTTTGTCTGGAAGCATAAAGATATGGTAATATGTTGGGCTGCTGGGAATGACGCTACCTTTCATCACGCCATGGGAAGGGCCAACGAGGGCCAGATTGGAGCTGAGGCCGCCGCTAAAAATTGCATCACCATTGGGGCGTGCGAGAATAGGCGGCCAGACATGCAAATAACTTACGATGACATTGACAAGGCCCAGTTCCCTGATTCTATCAAATATCAGCGTGTTGCTAGAGACCCGTCCCTCGTTGCCGCCTTCAGTAGTCGTGGTCCTACCAGTCAAGATGGTCTTTACAAGACACGTATCAAACCTGACATTGTTGCACCGGGCACGCTCATCATATCAGCCCACGCATGCATACGCTCGACCACCGGGAGCGGGCTTGAAAAGTGTCACCTCCATGACGAGGACAACCGCTGGTGTTACGATTCCGGAACTAGTATGTCTACGCCGTTGGTAGCTGGATGCGCAGCCGTCTTGCGACAGGTACTCATACCCAAACCTGAATTCAACCAGGCAAGTGGATGTGAGTACCCAAGTGCGGCACTGATCAAGGCGATTCTTATTAACGGTGCCGATATCGTATCCGATCCGAACATCCCGCCCGTGACGCCCAACGTCCACTCGGGGTTTGGTCGCGTAAATATGGCTAAATCTATGACGATTGCCTGTGGCAAGGACGGAACAGGCTTTAAGGAAGAAGAGCTAAGCAATGATACCGAAAAGATTAAGCAACTCATCAATCTCAGGGCAAATCATGCCTGCAATACCATAAAGGCCACACTCACATGGTCGGATTTCCCAGGAGATGCGCTTAAAAATCGCCTTCGTTTGGAGTTGAGACACTCCTCCTTCCTCAACCCAAAATCTTCAGATCACCAGTATAACAATGTCCAACAGGTTTTATGGAAGAACCTCCCTCCTGGCAACATCGCCATTACCGTGGGAATTATTAGAAAGCTTTTTAGGTCCCCACAGCCGTTTGCCGTCGTTTGGCATCTTTATAGCGAAAAAGGCAAGGACTCAGCTAAAACATGCTCGTGGCTTTAACTAGCATAATTGTAGCTAACTCGACGAGTCAATACTTTTCTTTACCTAATACCATTATTAAATTCTTAGATAAGAGCCGTGGCCCCTCGTACAAGCCAGCCATTACTTGATCTGGCTTGTGGATTTGAAGGATTGAGCTATGCGTCGGGTCACTTATCAGCTCATCAAGACAGGTCTTCCAACTATTGAGGCATATTTTCAATTCGCACTTTTTGGGTAATACTGAAAGGCCTCATGTATATATACTGATAAAACTTTATGTTGTGGGGACACAGACTGGGAAGTTATGCGAGTCAAGAAAACAATCACTCTTGTGGTCTGACAGGGACCGAGGTGACTTTAAGGAGCTACTTTAAGTAATAAAATCACAGATTTAACTTAAAAACACAGCTATAAATAAGAAGAATTCTCCTATAAACTACTATATAAAATTTTATAAAAAAGGGATTTATATACTTATTATAATTAATTTAAATAAGGTTCTTAAACTAATAAGTATAAGGGTAAAAATTAAAAAAATTTATAAAATAATATATTTATATTATAAAAGG
>NW_011942187.1:14823-19425 GCF_000187425.2 Metarhizium robertsii ARSEF 23 | reverse complement strand
AGATAATATTTAAGTATTAATATTATATACTTATTTTTGGTTATATATTATTTTTTTTACTAATATTAGAATAATATTACTAAGTTTCTATAATATTATTACTTTTATTTTAAGGGCGGTATTAAGTTTTTTATATTATAATATTCTAAGAAAAAAGTCCCCATCTGCAATGTCACAACTAGGCGAAGGACATGCTGCTTTCAGAGCATTAGATTGTCTCTCAACATACTTTCTGGGGGGATCAACCCATTCGAATTTACTTCCTCGAGAATTCAGTATACCAATGTTGTCAATGTGCAAAGTGCTTCTCACGGAGAGCCAGAAGCAATCTTCATCCACGGGCCCTGAGGCTGACATGCAGCTTCGGACATTTGTGCATCGCAAAGTCCGCTCAACGCCTGCAAAACTAGATAAACATGAACACATCGACGTGCACACGAACCCTCGTAGGACGCAGGGGCAATCGTGTTGATAAGTCCCCATATGTGCCCCCCATGATACACAATTACAAGCCTGGGTTGCTTCTAGGCTTGTTTCATCCAGATCTACCTGGTGGCGTCCTTTATTACCCCAACGCCGGCCAGGGAGGACTTCATTGGCATCATTATTGGGGATATCGAAATACCGCTGTACAAGAGGATCATTTGTGCAGTTTATATGAACCCAACGACTATGTCGTTGTAGAGAGCGTTGGTCTCCATCGTGAGACCGCTTTCTGCTGCGCCTAGCCACAGGAATTGCAGAAGCAAATTCCCAGTTACCTTCAGAACCATCTTCTCTCTCGCTCACTGGGTCATTGAGGAGACGAAAACAAGGTTGAGCAATGATTATGCAATCGTCGGGATGTAGCTTAGTATCCTGAGCGAGGCGGCGGAGCGTGATAATAGATCTTTCCCAATCATGCCGTTGAGCGCTAAAGTCGGGAGAAAGTCTGAACAGAAGATATGGATTAAGGAGCCCAAATATAGGAATAACATCTCGAAATTCATCATCCAGGAAATTTCGGCCTCGACGTCTCCCAAACTCGATGAAATAAAGCGCCGTCTCTCTCTCTTTGTCAACAGCAGATAGGAAACACTTGGCTGTGTCAGTGAGGAGAGTGATCCATCCAAGAGAGGAACCATAAACTTTCTCGACGGTTGGGCTTCTATGGCATTCAAGAGCCTCTCCGAGCGCCGCCAAGCATTCTGCGGCTTCCTCAACTTTGATTGACGTTGGCCAAGTCCAGCTCCCGAATACGCATCCAAGTGTGATGTAGCGGAGCTCTTGAACTGTGATCCGGTCGCTGTCTTCAGATGATTTCTCAATTACAACTGGATCTCCATAGAAACGCAAATGAGAAAGTGACACTGACCAGCTCACTCCGGAGAGGCTTCTATCTTGAGATTCTAACCCAAGAGTGATGACGCCTCCAGCTTTGACGAGCCGGTCATTAAATGCGACATATCGGTCTGGACAGAAGATATTCAGATCTGGGTAGATGTGCCAGGACATGAGTCCCAAGAGGACTGCGCCATTTGTTACATCTTGTGGCACGCCGCGGATCAAGTTCTGGCAGGTCTTCATGGCCACGATCCAGTTCTCTATCACGTTGGAGTAGGTCGTACCGGAATTATGTATCGAGAGAAGATTCCTAACAATAAGCTTCAACTGCGTATCCTCGCGCTTCTTCGCTTCATTGGCTGTCTGTAACCAGGCGCGTGCGCTGGCATCCCAGCTCGCCAAATCGTCTCGCAGTATCTGGCGCCCCTGTTCCGCAGCATACAGAGCTGCAATACCCTGTAGTTGGGAAGCCTCGGAGGCTTCCTGGATTTCTTTCAGGCGACAGTCAACAAGCTGCACCCAGATGGCTGTTGCTTCGGCGCCGGAAAACATTCGAGCTAGCATGCAGGCGAGCAGATGCAGCGCGATGATACTTTTGCCGGAGGATACCGCGGCATATATAGAAGTGCCATCTACTCCGACATGCCCGGAAAATGGGCCATGGTCGACATTCTTTATTAGATTTCAGCTCTCATGATCAAATCCATATGAGTATATGTGTAGGACATGGGAAGACAATGGATAAGTACATACCCTCAGGTCGAACTGAGACGAGGTAGCAATTTCTGAGACCCGCTCCCCATAAGCAGCAGAAAGAACGTCAATATTCGGAATAACCTGCTCGAACAAGGCGCCGAGCCTGCGAGCTACTCTGTGTTGTGGCCCAGACTCCGCATTTTGTCGACGATTGTGTGAGAGTGCCTTTCCCAATCCTTCAAACGGTTTGGGAATCTCAACTTTGAAAAGTGCAAAGTCCTGTTTCACATTGATAAAGGCGAGGGTGTTTTCGCTTTTGGCGTTGAATTGTGGATTGAGCGCCATTTATTGCTTTTCAGCCACACCACCTGGTGACTTGGAGAAATCTGAAGTTGACTACAGTGCCAGAGGGCTTCGACCAATCTTATAAGGGTCCCATTCAGATTGGTGAATCTGGACACGACCGGACTGAGTGGTCAGTGTCTTGGAATCTTACGTAGAGTAACAGAATCACCAAGTGGCTGGGCATCAATGTGCCCAATGCGAAAGTGAGGCTTGCAAAGTCATCAGCTGAGTGTTATACAACGTCAAAAACAAGAATGGGGTGATAATTGGGGGGCATCTTGCACTCCAACTTGTATTGGAGCTGCATGTGTTTACTTTGAGGCCAGAGATAAACTCTAACAGCACGTTGAGATGTGTTCTTACCGTTTCTACCATGCAAATGCTATCTATGATATGGTATGTGTGACGCCACGAGAAGTCTGCCTGTTCGGATGACTGCCTGTGAGGCGCTGTCGTTCCGCTGTTGACCTAGCTGGTCCTGCACATTGATGGGCAGTGCAGGATGAACGTTGCATCTGACAGCCTCCCTGAATCGCAATGCGCCTAGGATGGTGGTTGAAGGCGAAATCTCAATTCGTTGTGCAGGCAAGCCATCTGAGCCCATTCGCTCGTTCTTGGCATATGCTTACATGCTTACGTGGACTATTCTGAGACATCGACAGAATACCAAACGTTCAGGCTCCCAGACAAGGCTGCTTGAAGCACAGTCACATATTCCTAACCCAGAAAGGGATATGTATACTAATCCATGTAGTTTTGCAGCGTTGGTTTATACTTCTTTAGCTCCAAATTCCACCACATAGCGTAATAAGACTCAACAATATGCTAAATTCAGTAGAAATACCCGGACATCATTGCTTGACGTTATTCCTGGACTTGCCCTTGTCGCCATGCTGCTGCTATATCTCTAGCTCCCGTTGTCTATTCAAGGCAAGAGCCAAAAACGGAAGACACAAGCCAATAAACTTCAACCTTGATGCCTTGAATTTTGAACAATCTTGAAAACGGAAAACCCTCTTAAGCAACATCTGTGGCCTAAAAGGAACTTGTACGGGAAGGCTCTATCAAGTATATTTCTCTTTTCCAAGATTTTATCACAGAGGATCTTGAAGAGCTTCATTAAGGCATTCAGAAAAAGCGTAATTAATACAAGAATAAAACTGAGGGCTGCCCGTAGCAGTGCAAAACGCTGCGAAATTGGTACTTCTCACAGAGACAGTAGCGGCGAGGGCAACGAAGAACCGGCTGCAAGGACGGATATGTACCTCAATAGGCCTATGACTGAGCTAGGGGAGATAAATGTGGCGCTGGCCGTTGTGGCCGAGTTTAACCATCGTGAACAACGTTATATACAGCATCTCACGTCTCGTCACTATCGCAGTGGCCTTGGCTGATTTGAGAGCCATGCCCGACTGTGTTTACGATGAGACTTTGACGCGGAATGCACTAATTATACAGTGATCGCCTCATTCACGTCGCACGTCCGAGATAGTGTTTGGCTTGATGATGATACCCAGGCTTCATTAGGAACCACCATTCTTGGAGCATAAAGGGGCAACCACTAAAGACTTACCAACTCTATAAATTGCGTAAGCAATAATGGGGCTCTATACCAGTCGCTAAGGTTCGGAATATTTGGAGTCCTAGAATGATTGAGGTTGCTGCATTCCATTACCTGTAGGGCGCGGATGGAAGGGAGTCGTCATGATTTCTGCAGTAATCATGTGAATAATTGTGGCCCGTGCAATCTTCGGAACAACGGTTTGGTCTGAGCCGACTAGGGAACTTGAGAACCATCAAAAAGTACAATTCTGGTATTGAGACCGACCTTCACACCAAGCGGCGACAGTGTTTCCGAGTACTGAGCACCTGAGATTTTCCAAGGTTTTAGGTTTCATACCATGTCACACACACGATTGTATGGGACAGCTTGGGCAAAACGAGAGACTCTTGATTTCCTACATAAAGAGTGGAATAATACGAAACTAAATACTTGTTGTAATACTGCTGCCTGGCAGGCAGCAGTATAGCAATGGCTGTTGCCTTGAATGAGCGACTTGACCTTGACATACCCCCCCAGGTTGAACATTTTCAAACTGTGAATTAGAATAAAGGAGCGAGAAAGCGTTCGAATCAGTCGCTATCGGATTCATCTTGCGTCTCAAGGACACTTCTGATGTCGACGAGTGCAAGTTGTTCGACAAAATGCTTGAATTTCTGGCCTGGTAAGATCTTCGT
>NW_011942187.1:12297-14723 GCF_000187425.2 Metarhizium robertsii ARSEF 23 | reverse complement strand
GAGTGGAGTGGCTTTCAACCCTGGCTCGCGGACTTACAATCAGTTCTCAACTGATATGTTGACGTCCCCTATTTCGAGGTCATATCAATCTTTAACATAGGTTTTCACTAGCATTCACTTCAACCAACCAATTATTTTCATTGATTTGGTCCAAACTCGAGAAAGATGACGACCTACAATCGAGTGGATCGATTGACCAAGTCACAGCCCGGATGTCAACCCAATAGAGCAGGTTTAGCGCAGTTTAAAAAGCAGGTTTTACTTTATGTTCCCTCATCTCTCAGAATTACGAAGAAACAAGGTGTGTATCGCAGAATTCTGCGAATGCCTTCAAAAAGCGTGGGTAGCTATTCCGCAAGACCAAATCCGGGACCTTATCCACTCAATGCCGCACCGGCTTAAAGCCTGCAAAAAGGCGAAGCCTTGGTATACTTCGTATTGAAGCCACGGCCTTAAGCTATCTAAAAAAAAATTAGAAATCATGTAAGTAGCTGTATTTTTGTACCTAGAATGCTAACATTTGTTCAGAACGATAATTGTGCCGCTGGTGTGTGGCTGTGGGTCTTTGACAGACACGTTTTGCGTCGAGTAAAGCACGGTGAAGAATTCAACACTACCACTTCCAGCGGTACGCCGGATGGAACGCCAGCCCAGCATAGTAGATGGGCGTTTCACTACCGACGACTTTGTGATGGGTATGTGTTTTTTTACCTACAGCTCCTTTATAAATATCATTGGAGATCAAATGCCGTTTTGTATGGCATTTTAGGGTGTCTAGCTCATTGGTGGTGTGTGTTAGGGCAAGAGGGAACTTAACGACGAGTTGTGATTGCAATCCCCAACTCATGCTTCCTGTATTGGATGCGTCCTCCAGAACGGCTGCTTTTCACCGAGACTCGCTCGACATGTCAGCTCACAGGCCCGCCAGATGTTACACGCACTAGCGACGGTGATAATTAGCAAAGTTGGTCAACGTGGCCTGCCGTTCCCCAGATGTCGTCCATCACAGACGGCGTCGCATTCCCATAGCACTCTGTCACACACGCGATTGTATGGGACAGCTTAGACAGAATGAAAGACTCTTGATTTCCCATATAAAGAGTGGAATAATACGAAACTAAATACTTATTGTGATACTGCTGCCTGTCAGGCAGCAGTATAGCAATGGCTGTTGCCTTGAATGAGCGACTTGACCTTGACATACCCCCCCAGGTTGAACATTTTCAAACTGTGAATTAGAATAAAGGAGCGAGAAAGCGTTCGAATCAGTCGCTATCGAATTCTTCGTGTGTCTCAAGGACACTTCTGATGTCGACAAGTGCGAGTTGTTCGACAAAATGTTTGAACTTCTGGCCTGGTAAGATCTTCGTGAGACCGTCCGCGACCATTTCAGTGGTTGGCGTGTATGAGATTTGGAATTCTCCTTGCTGATAGGCCTGTCTTGCCCAGCAGTTATGAACATCTACGTGCTTGAGCTGTGTCTTCAAGCGTGGGAGATCAGCTTCGATCAATCTAATTGTTTGTTTGTTATCGCATTCGATAAGGAGTGGATGGTCTAGTTGAAGATCAATGTGTTGAAATAGACGTTGTGTGGCAATTGCCTCCTTGGCCGTGTGAGTAAACGCTAGCAGTTCTGCCTCAGTTGATGAGGTCGTGACTGTGGTTTGCTTTCCTGTTTTCCAACTGACAGGTCCTCCGAATAGGATTATGATGTATCCTTGCGATGATGTTCGGGTCTCCGGATCGTCGGCGAATGCAGCGTCTGATGCGATGCGGAGTTCTCGTGGAATGCTGCAGTGGTTGATCTTGATCACTTCCGCGGAGCAACTTGTTCCATTGAATTGAATGGCAAGGAACCGAGTGGGCCAGAGATATTCCATTAGGCGATCCACCAGGTAGACATGCTGGTCTGATGGGTTGAGCAGGAATTCTGCAAGCTTGGATATCGGTTTTGCGATGTCGGCTCGCGTTATGACGGCGACATAGTTGACGGAGCCGACCTTCTGCTGATATCGATGAACAAGGTCTGGTTTTGCCTGGTCCTTTCGACGTTGAAGATCGTTTGTAGGGAACAGATTTCCTTTGAATTGGTCACGCTTAGTGATCCCGTATTGGTTTACAATCTTTTCGATGTATGAGTCCTGGCAGAGCCATAGCTTGCGAGCTGCTCTGTCTCTCAGGACACGAATGCCTAGGAACCACTTGAGTTCCCCTAGGTCCTTCATTTCATATTGGGTCTTCAGTTTGACGATGAATTCGTCTGCGGCGTCTTGGTGTCTTGCACGGTACAGCAGGACGATGTCGTCAACAAAGAAGAAAACTGTGAGCCAGCTGTTTGTGAAGAGGCATGGCTCCTCTTGGCTCTGTTTGAGGCCAAGTTTCGCGAAGGCTGCGGTCAGGTTTTTCTGCCATAGCAGAGGCGACCG
>NW_011942187.1:11153-12197 GCF_000187425.2 Metarhizium robertsii ARSEF 23 | reverse complement strand
GTAAACGCTAGCAGTTCTGCCTCTGTTGATGAGGCCGTGACTGTGGTTTGCTTTCCTGCCAAGTGCGAGTTGTTCGACAAAATGTTTGAACTTCTGGCCTGGTAAGATCTTCGTGAGACCGTCCGCGACCATTTCAGTGGTTGGCGTGTATGAGATTTGGAATTCTCCTTGCTGATAGGCCTGTCTTGCCCAGCAGTTATGAACATCTACGTGCTTGAGCTGTGTCTTCAAGCGTGGGAGATCAGCTTCGATCAATCTAATTGTTTGTTTGTTATCGCATTCGATAAGGAGTGGATGGTCTAGTTGAAGATCAATGTGTTGAAATAGACGTTGTGTGGCAATTGCCTCCTTGGCCGTGTGAGTAAACGCTAGCAGTTCTGCCTCAGTTGATGAGGTCGTGACTGTGGTTTGCTTTCCCGTTTTCGATGGACAAGGTCTGGTTTTGCCTGGTCCTTTCGAAGTTGCAAGTCGTTTGTGGGGAACAGATTTCCTTTGAATTGATCACGCTTAGTGATCCCATATTGGTTTACGATCTTTTCGATGTATGAGTCTTGGCAGAGCCATAGCTTGCGAGCTGCTCTGTCTCTCAGGACACGAATGCCTAGGAACCACTTGAGTTCCCCTAGGTCCTTCATTTCATATTGGGTCTTCAGTTTGACGATGAATTCGTCTGCGGCGTCTTGGTGTCTTGCACGGTACAGCAGGACGATGTCGTCAACAAAGAAGAAAACTGTGAGCCAGCTGTTTGTGAAGAGGCATGGCTCCTCTTGGCTCTGTTTGAGGCCAAGTTTCGCGAAGGCTGCGGTCAGGTTTTTCTGCCATAGCAGAGGCGACCGTCTAAGTCCGTATAATGCTCGTAGCAGTTTCAGGACCCATCCTCTGCGGCGATAGCCGTCTGGGAATTGAACAAATACGTCTTCGTCAAGTACGCTGTTTGTGAACGCGTTGACCGCATCGAGCTGTCTCGTCTCGAGGTCAAATTTGGCGGTGATTGCCATTAGGATTCGAAAAGAACGTCCTGCGAGGGTGGCGGCGTAGGTATCC
>NW_011942187.1:10130-11053 GCF_000187425.2 Metarhizium robertsii ARSEF 23 | reverse complement strand
ATAACGCAGATCGATGTGTCGAACTGTCGTCGAATGTAGGCTTCAAAGGCCTTTAACACTCCGAGGATACTTTCAGTGGTTGCATCTCTCAAGAGGTAGATGTAGATCATAGATGTGTATTCATCTCGGATCAGCACGGCGTGTTTCATTCCGTTGTATCCGTCGCTCATGGCGAAGATGTCAACGTAGATGCGCCAAAATGGTCGTGGTGCTTTTGTCTGCGGGCTTCGTCGCGAGACAATGCGTTTTGCCTTGGCGACGGCGCAGTCCTTGCACTCGATCTTGAGCGGGCCTTTTATTTTGGCTCCGGTTGTTTGTTGAACTAGGTGCTCAAGGGCTTCAGACCCAAGATGACCTAGGCGTTGGTGCCATTGAGTGGCTTCTGCAGCGGACTCGGGTCTCGGCTGCGTGGATGAGGTGAAAGCGGTTGCCAGTGGCATGTGCGATTCGTAATCGACTTGGTTGAATTCAATGACAGGCTGGCGATATCTCCTTTCTGTGCGAAAGATCGTCTTTCCGTCTCTTGTGACGGCGCCCGTTGCTGGGTTCCAGTTGTATCCTCTCTGGAGGAAGAGATCTAGGGACGCAACGTTTGTGTGGAATCTTGGAATGTAAGCTACATTTTGGAGCTTGAATTTGTCCGTTTTGCCAATCCGGATGATCACATCACCATATCCATAGATTTCGAGGTGTGTGTCTCCAGAGTAAGCGCCTTCGGTATTGTCGCAAACCTTGTATGATCCTTCAACGAAGCGTTTGGAATTGTTGCATATATGAAAGTCGGATCCAGAGTCTAGGATGAAGGAATCGCGAAGTGGGTAGACAGCTGCAGTTGAAAACGTTGATTGAGTCTGTCCATCGGATAGCTCCTGCGTCGGCTGCGTATCCTCGGGCTGGGCTTTGGCTACGGCTCCAGCGAAGGC
>NW_011942187.1:0-10030 GCF_000187425.2 Metarhizium robertsii ARSEF 23 | reverse complement strand
GCGGCGTTCTCCTGGACTTGTCCCGGAGTCGGTTCGACTGGAGATGTCAAACTCGGCTTCTGTACAACATCGGGGTTGATGTAGTCCCAGACTTGCTGGTTCTTGGCGAACTTGCGGATTACACTGATCCACACGTCCCAGTTACCGGATCCTTTGAGGATGACCCGGGAAGAGGCTTCGAGGCCATCAGCTGCCATTGTAATCGGTGGTGTTCAGTTAAGTGGAAGCTTGTGACTAAATTTAATTAGGTCGTGCAAACCGGGCTCATAACTGTCACACACACGATTGTATGGGACAGCTTGGGCAAAACGAGAGACTCTTGATTTCCTACATAAAGAGTGGAATAATACGAAACTAAATACTTGTTGTAATACTGCTGCCTGGCAGGCAGCAGTATAGCAATGGCTGTTGCCTTGAATGAGCGACTTGACCTTGACATACCAACATGCCAATGTCGGGCACAAACCAAAATTCCGGTGTCTCTACACAAGTCATCGCCCTGTGACGGTTTGTGCGACCGAAGGGTGAATGGAAGAAGTTTTTGTGATGTGGATCTTTCAGACTTCTCTATGCGCTCTGCAAGACGTCAAGTCAACGTCAGTGCCCTTGTTTTACCCATAAATCAGGCGACGATCAAGCAACATCGAAGAATTTGGCTATGAATGCAACGACTCGGGGATGAACCGGTTCACCGGTTGGACTGGGTGGCTACGTAGCACATAAAGTTTGTTCGACAACAGCCGGCCATCCCACCAGCCCAATACCGCCACGGCCGTCCATTTCTCCATGTTTCATGGGCTTCGTGGCTATGCTGTTTGGCAGTGAAAAGGCCAATAGCTGTCCCTCGTACGGCTTCTTCCGGGATATCTAGACTTTGATCATTTCTGCAATGTGATAGCATGACCCTTTCATACATAACTAGGTAAGTATTTTGATACCTTTACTCTATTTTGTGGTACGGGATATCTACGGAATAGGTTCCGAAAATCTTTGTGAGGGTTCTGCCGAGAACATTCGGCATCGGTCGTGCGCCTTGGTATTACGTACTGGTGCCGTGTTGTACGGTAGTCGATCTTCGAGATATTGGTAATACTGACTCCAGATTGAGGGGCATCCGCTCATTACGAAACATGTGCATTTTCCGTCTGTAGAGTGGAACACAAGTGCTTGCATTAGCTTTCAAATGTTACCTACTACTGGGCTGCTGGGCTAGACCACAATGGTGTCGCTGCTGACATGCAGCGAGGCTACGACTTCGGTGGGTTGCATGGCAGTCAATAATGCGCCGCCAGTGCCTTACACTCGATATATTCTCCGATATTGGTCACACAACATCAATACAGGTATCACAAGAACCCGAACCCCGAGCGGGGAAGGGCTCCCTCAGGCCTTGACGGCTCACCAACTTTTCGTAGGTATAGATACCGCTTACTCTCCAATGTCTCTTTGGAAACAAAGGACGTTTGATTCCTTCAAGTTGATAATCAAATTGAATTTATCCTTTTCCTGTAAGCCCAGTTAGGCTGCCCTTGTCACACCTGGTACGTTCGCATTCGTTTATGTAGTCAGCGTTGCAAGGAATACGCTATGAAAACGAGACTGACATGCTTGGAACGAGCTGTCCGCAATCCTTTCTTTCAAGAATATATCAACTCACCTCGGTATCATTTACCAGTCCCATCAATCTTTATGAAACCCATCTACACCAAAAGCAACCCAATCCATCCTCATCCAGCAACGCCCTCCGTCAGCCCAGGCTTGCACTTGCAAGCCCGCCACTAGCCGCTTCACTTGCTAATCATGCTCCAAAATAGCCGCCGACATGTTCGCCCACTCCCCCATCCTCGGAGCTATCATCAGCCTTGCGCTCCTCGCCGGCCCAAGTGCTGCCGCTGCCGCAGCCGTGCCCGACTCGATGCCCGCCCTTCAACCCAGGACCACTAGCGGCATCGACATGAACGCCGCCTGTAGGTGGCAATATGATGACAGCTACACGTCTGGAACGATCGGGACTGGCTGTTATGACTGGATGTGTTGGAAGAGCGGTGAGCAATCGGGTGGTCTCGATCTCAGCGCGTGGTGCCGCCACGTGCATGGCCCCCAGTCGTATGCGTCGTGCAACGGTGGCCGTTATAATTGGGTGTGCAATTACTGATTGAGAAGCCCTTGATCGGCACGCAAGGCTGAGCGGGCCTGTCGTTGGGAAGAATTCTTCGAGTTGTATTGGCCTCTATTTGGATGTGAGCGTTGATTTAGCTCTTGTCGTTTAGGTCTGTCCTTGAAGTTAAATTTTTAAGTAACTGGAAGAAGAAACAATGAAAATCTTAGGGCTGGAACGTCCATCTGTCCAGTCTGATTGAGTCAAAGTACACAGTGTAGAAGGTGGGTTTCAATTTGTTTCATCGTATACGTGTTTGGCATCTCCAGAGATGCTGCATGACACAGCGAGGGGAGCTGTCTCACACGCCTTTTACGTGACTTAATTTTTATAACCAACACTGTCGGCCTAAACGTTGCTGTAACAGAAAACGTGATCTCACGCCCAACATGGCTTATAATTCCTGTCTCGCATAACGCATAATAATACAATGCATGATTTTGCATAAACTATTACACTTACAAAGCGCATATCATAAGCAAATCTCTTTCTCTCTTACTACTAGTGTTATATAGCTTCGGTTATTCTATACAAAATTCAGCTTGGAGCTGAATCTATATGCCCATCTTTTAATGCCCCTTTACACTATCTTATCATAGGCCAAAAAAGGGACATATTATTCGCCCTGTTCTTGTCGACCTTATCGTCACTAGTCTAGCCCGTCTTCTTGTTTCCTGGCGGGCACAGACCAGAAACTATCTGGTCTTACAGGATCATCCAGACCCTGATACCGGTTGCCAATTGGGTGACGACGGAATCGCTAGTATAACAAGCTTTGGCTCAAAGTCGTGTCAACAAAGTCAAAGAGTATATAATAGATGACCACTGGAAATAATACACCTCATATAATCGTTGGTCCCAAGTTTAGCGTGTAGGATGAGCGCTTTGATGCAAACCACTACCGTCGATTCTCTTCACCAAGGCATTGCCAGCAACGCGCTACACAGCATTATCTTGCCGTTACTGAACCCTAGACCGTGACTCTGTAAAGTATAGGCTATAGTACAAGTTGCCGCGGCCTTGCCTTCCAGAGGCAACAACCATGGCAAAATAGCTGGATACTCTTCCACCCAGTTTTCCAGCTCCGTTCAACTCTCGCTCCTGGCGCGCGAATCGCCGGATAAAACCAGGGGCAGCAAGTGTCCAATGTCAATTCAATTCCGCCCTCATGGACTAATAACAAGTATTCACGCCACGTGGCCGTCCTCGTCCTCCAGAACCGGAAGCTGAAACGTCCCCAGCTCCCGCAAAAGTTGTTCCGTATCATGACTCGCATATCCATGATTGCTAAACAAACTATCCGCAACGGGCGTCACCAGCTTGAGTATACCGACCGACGCCGGCTCCGAGCTCCGAATCGCGTCGGCTATACCACGCAGCATGGTAATCGTCACGGCCGTGTTTTTGCTAAGAACGCGTCAGCACCATCCCATCAGAGTCACAGACGCAGGCATACATTATGGCGGCGATCTTAGACGAGCACAGGATCAACAAGCCGGGCCCGAGGGCATTCGTCAGTATCCACCACCGCTTCCCGTATCGCTTCCGGTTGTGAAAGTCGGCGCGCAGCTCGGCCCGCAGGCGCGCGTCGGCCACGCGCCACTCCGGGTGGATGTTTTCCAGGATCTGGTCGATCATGGAGCTGGTGGTTCCGCGGCCCAGCCTGGTCTCGACGACGGACGGGTTCCGGCGCCCCGTCTTCCATTTCAAGCAGGTGTTTTCGTACTCGAGGTGGAGGAGGACCAGGGCGATGCGCGTGCGGATGGGATCGTCCCTCATGCGCTTGTCGAGCCGGCAAACGCATGAATAAGCATTTCGGAGCTTTTCGTAATCGCGTACGCTGGCGCCGGCGGCTTGGGGGGACTCTTTTTGCCAGAGGCCCTCTTTGCTCCAGCGGGCGAGGTTTGTTTGCAAAAAGTGCAAGTAGTCGGCGCGGATGCAGGTTCTCGCTGCCAGCAGGATCTTTTGGCGCACGGGGTCGACTGCTGCGCCGTTTGGGGCCTCTTTCATGATGCCTCTGGTGGTGTTGGGTGTGCACCCATTTCGTCCGGGGGAGAGGTTGCTGTACATGTCCTGTCGCGGCTGGGCGGGTGATCGAGGGGATTCCCCGAGGGATGTGCTCCTTTCCAGTCTGCCAGATCGGTCACCTGATCCTTGACAATGGTGCCACTGTGACGCTGATAGTGGCATGTTTGGTTCCATGTCCCATGACGTATAACACGCAGGGAGAGAGATTTGACTCATCTCCAAGTCGTCGAACTGCGAGCTAAATGGGCTTTCGGAGCAAGCATCAGCCATGGATCCATCGTCGCTTCTACGCTGGACCGGCTCGGCAGTTGAAAAGCGTGAAGAGGAGTTTGAAAAGGTTGATAGAGTGTCCAACACGGAATACCGAGACGTAGTGCTGGATGGTGGCCGAGGACTTGCAGTCGTCCCACCACCGTGTCGTTGCCGGATCATGTCTCCATCTGGGCCGCAGGCTTTGTTCTTATCTTATCATGTCAGCTTTCGATCGTGAAATGGGACGTTTGGCAACAGACAGGAATTTCCGTTATTCCATACGACGCTTTGGTGAAGTTGTTCCTCAATTGGTTTTCCATAACTCGTACACAGTTGATATCCGTCTCGGATTCGATGAGAGAACAATCTTCCGTAGCATTGGGTGATACCATCGAATCCATACCTCGAGGGCTATCGTGCACAATGACATTTTCCTCTCCCGGTGAATGTTGGCTCGTCATTGAAAAGTCTGATTTTGTGCCGCACATCGACACGGTGCTGAGGTCAGGACTCAGATATGACTGGTAGGTCTGATCTAAAGACTTGTATCTAGAAGCAAAACAAGGAAACAAGATGGGACTACAGTCAGAATCTAGAAATAGCCATTTCAACATGGTGAGTAGAGACACGACTTACTCTGGAGGCTCTCCGTTTTCCAGAACCAGCACTGGTTTGACGGCGACCGTGTTCCCCGTAACTACTCGCTGGAAGTCGATTCTAAACGGGTTCATACGTCGGGCAAGAGTATGAATTGTTGTGACGTCACTCTCGTCAAGCAACGACTTGATCGCATCGACAAAACAGTTCATGTTGTCCGGGGTCGGGGTACAACTAGGAGTAAGCAGCTGCTGCATCTCAAAACGATCCATGATGCGAAGGCACAAGACACGACAGACTCGAATACACCTTGCCGGGCAGCAGAGGGGGCCGGATCACGGCAAACCCATATACCAGGCAGCCTTAAAGGGTGGTGTTTGGCATGGGACAACACGCACCGTCGGTGTGTCGCCGACTTACATGGAGTAGTTCCGTGCTCAAAAGCCGGCTTGCGGGGTCTGCGGCAAGTCGGCAGCCTCCCAAGCCACAACTGCAGGCGTACGAAAGTCAGTGCGATCCGTTTCTGACATGAATTGATGGAGACGCGCTCCGCCCCTTGCTGTCTAGCGACCACACCGTTCCGCGTTTGACAGACCGTCTTTGTTGCCGTGCCCCCCCAGCCATACGGATTTCGAGCCATCGAGGAACGTGTCAAGGGGACGTGGAGTTTCTCCGGGGTGAAGGCGACGTATGCGCACGTCTGTGTCCGGGATGGATACGAAAACGGTGTGCCAAGAAGGGCGAATATACGTCACATCTGCCTTGGACCTGTCCATCAAACCGGTAGGGCTACGTTTTGACTCACTCTTTGGCATTTTACACACTTGCTGCCTTATCTTGGGCTGAAAGACGCACCACGGCCGTTCAATCTGCGCGGTTGGCTGGTTTTGCTAGCCTGATGCCATGGTAGTGTCGGGCGCGTCGTTGAGATAAGAGGCCTCTTTTGTCAGAAGATGCATGGAAAGAGTGGTGTAAACTTTGAGAGCGCAGGCCAGCCAGCCGTGGCCGTTTATTGAGTCACTACGGGCCCATCTTGCGCCTTTTCCCCGTGCATCTTGTCTCGCTTATCGTTCTTGTCCCGCGTCAGGAGGAGCTACAAGCTGATCGTGGCAGGGCCAACTCACCAGACACAATGCATGATCTCATCGACTACCCCAAACAAAGCAGTTGTCAATTAAAGTTACACCCGTTTCAGGCGGACAAAGGCCACTGCGTTATACGTAAGACGTGCATGCTGCACGGCGGTGCCTGGCCGTCATTAGTTCAGCCCTAGTGCAAACTCAATTATCACCCCTACAGATGCCGTTGTCAGCATTATCTACAGTTTAGCTCATGTCAAAGCATCCCGGCACTAAGCCAAAAACCTGGTGGCGAGAGCGGCCATATAAATCTCCGCCTGCGTTGTCCGCGTTTCCTCCCAGGCGGAACCGGTGTTGTAGCGTCAAGTATCTGATGCCACGCAAAGAATACTTGACCGCTTACGACGCGAGGATAGCGCAATACTGCCAGCATGTTCCAACATTTGAAGCCTCAAAGTCTAAACCGTATCTACTAGGGCTTGGCGGCCAGGAACATGGCAGATAAACGGGAAGGGGGACTGTTGTTGTTGGTTTTGTAACCGCGTGGCGGCAGCTCCCGGCATTAGCACGGACCTGAAGCTGCCAAGAAGCGGTCTGGTTCCTACCATGTGCCTGCAGTGGGGAGTATCTCATTATTGACTTGTATACGGATCCCATGGTTCAAATCAAGGCCCTACGTGCTACCAGTTTGAGCCATGCGCCAGAATCAGGCTCACGATAGCATAGTGGATGCTGGGATGGAGTGGTAAAGACAGCTACTAGATACGAACGAAAATCTACAGCGTGACCATGTTTATCTCCAAGTCTCTTGTGGTTTTCCGTCTATTGCGTCATTTTTGATAACGCTTGGCTTAGTTCGCCCGTCGTCTCACATGATTGGTCTCGGACGCACCACGAGATACGTTGCAAAATGTGATATTCCATAGCTACTATCGACTTTGCATTCCGCTAATAATTCGCTTTAACATCAAATGTCCTTGGTTCCGTCAAGGCCTCGAGGGCGGATAGTCCATATTTATATTAAATAGCAGTGACTTTCCTGTAACACATATACGGTCCCCAACGGCACAGACAAAAAAAGTTGAAACCAGCCCCAACCGAAGGTAGTGTAAGCTCGGCCTAGCACTATTCAACATGTTCTGCGAAGCCCAAGACCGAGCGTTGATGCCAACGTCATTCTCTGGTATACCACAGCTATGTGTGCCAACGACCATCTAGCCAGAAACAGTGCAACTCTACCACCTTTTCCATTCAAAAAGGACCAGTTGACCGAATGCAACACCCAGCCCACCAGAGCCACTCTCAAACGAAACGAGTAGAGGCCTGAACGGAAAAAGAGGCGTCGACGGTGCAACTAAAACACCATCGCCCCGTGGCCAGCAACCAACCAGCCCATGCATAACATAGCAAGGCCTCTGGACAATTAAAGCCCGCTGTCAATTTGGTTAGGGATATTTGTAAGCGTCCACTCACCCCACGGGAGGCACGTCTCATTAAGCACCTGCAATACCGTCTTCTGCGTATTCATCTTCTGCAAGGCGTCACTTCCCACCAGAAACTGGGAAAAGAAGCCAGCCGAGGCATGCCAGGCGACATGACAGTGGAAAGGCCAAAGTCCTAGGTACCAATGTCAGGTTAACTTCAGAATCTTCCAACATCTCAACATGGTCAAAAGGCTAACCTGGATTGTTGGCCGCGTCAAACTGTATAACGACGTGGCCCAATGCGCGTACCATGACGACATCCCGACGGGGAGGATTCTTGGGGAAGTCAATCGTGACACCGTCCCACTCCCCGTCTCCTTGGCGCAGAATATAGCTGTCAAAGCCGTGGAGATGCAACGGATGACTGAATTGACGTTAGTATGCGTTTAACGGCCCGCAAAGCGCTGGGACACGAGACTCACGGCAACGGGGTCGCATTGTGTACATATACCCTGACGGCTTTGGCGTTATTTGTGTTTTTCACATTCCACTCCTTTTCAAAAGAGGAATTTCCCATCGCGGCCGACTGCAGCGTAGGCTTGTTGTAGTTGCCCCTAAAGGCCTGCCCGTCAAACGAAAAGAGCCATATCTTACTCTCGTTTTGAAACGCCTGCACCTCCATCTTGTACAACAAGTCGGGCTGCGGGGCATCCAGTGCCAAAATGGGCTCGCTTTTAGTCAAATCATTCAGGCAGGGCTGCGGGTCGGTGACGTTCCACGGCTGGGACTGCGGCACCGCTGTGGTGTTTAGATCGTCGTAGTAGACGACGGCAGTGGCTAGGAGCTGGCTTGCGTTCAAGCCGCACGCCGCGGCGGGAATTGTGCTACGCATCCAGTACGCGCTGTCCTTGGCGTCTGCGGTGACGAGGACGTCGCTGCGCTGGCCGATGCCGAGCGTCACGACCTCGGTTTTGTATGGCTTCACCGGGACAAAGTCATTGGCGATGACTTCCATGACGTGGCCGTCAATGGAGAACTTTTCGATTGACTCGCTGCCAGAGTTGATGAGGCGCAGGCGATGGACTTTGCCGCGACTAAACTTGAACATGTTGCCGCACGCAGTCTGGCTGCTGTTGGTGTTGCCTGTGCAGTCGAGGGAATTTCTGCCGTTGATGAGATTGTTGTCAGAGCGCGGGGCCTCTGGGGCAGCTTTGGGGGCCATGGTCTCTTCCACTAGAGTAAAGTATGGCTTGTGATACCAATCTGAGAGCATAATAGGACCAATATCAACGTCGTACCCCTTTGCCGCTGGGCCGTATATGACCATGGGGCCGGAGAGTCCTCCCGAGTACTGTGCAGAGTAATGGGAGTGGTACCATGATGTGCCGTAGAACTCTGCTTCAAAAGAATAAGTGAAGGATTTTCCAGAGGTTATGGGACATTGCGTGACGGCTGGAACACCGTCTTCCCAGGGCTTATTTCTCTGCGGCAAGCCGTGCCAATGGAAGGATACTCCCTCTTCCGGACCGAAAATGTTATTATGCACCGTGACTTGAATGGTATCTCCCCAGTTGGCCTCAATGAGCGGACCGGGAAACTGGCCGTTGACCAAGATGACGCCAGTGGGATGGCCATCGGCGGAGACGAGGCCCCGGCTTACCGTGAAATCGTAGGACCTGACGACACCAGTCTTGGGATTTTCCACATAATTGTTGGTCATGAGATTCATGTCACCCCAGGGCACGCCCGAGGAATTTGTGGACGAGCCGTCCGGGAGGAACATGGGCAGGCGAGGATACGTAGGCGTGACATCTGGAGTTGGTGCCGTGGTTGTAACAGATGCCAAGGTAGACCTTGTAGTTTGGCCAGTCGTGGTGGTCGTTGCATCTGTTGTTGCATTAGTTGTTTTGGCAGTCACAGTTACTGTAACAGCTGTCTCATAGGACGAACACTCGCCCAGCACGCCTTGCAGCGGCGAAAGCAAGAGCAGCGGAAGTGTCGCTGCCTTGGCAATGGGTATATACATATTGGCAAGCGAGTGGGGAGAAAAACGAGGGACTAGAATTAAAATAGTAATAAGAATCAAGGCTGTACTGTACAATGGGAGAACCGCCGTGAGAAAGTCATACTTGGAGACAAACAAAACAAGTGTTGGAATTGACCAAATTATGATACTTATAAACGTTTAACTTTTGCCTACGACGGTATAAAGATGTGCACGGAGTACCCACGGGCAATACTGGCAATGCTTGAAACACTGCCAACAGAGGACGCCTGGGAACAGCCAGGCCTGGTGGGACTGTTTCTATGGAAAGAGTCTGGTGGGCGAGATTGAGTTTGACGACGGCTGAAAGCCATTTGTTTCAAAGACTTTGTTTTCTTTGGGCTGTGGCCGTTGCACCTGAAATTGGAGCCCCAAGTAACGAGCTGTTGCATGGTTTTGTCGCCAGCTGAAACCCAGCTATGGATTATGTTGAACGTCACAGCGGAAC
>NW_011942186.1:0-24671 GCF_000187425.2 Metarhizium robertsii ARSEF 23 | reverse complement strand
AATTATATAATTAAAATATATATTTAAGTAAAAATCCTAGGCTTAAATATTTCTTTTATATATATAAGATAATTACCTTTTTTTTTTTTCTTATAATAACTTAAAACCTTTAATATTTTATAAGATTATTATTAAATTAAGCCTTTTATCGCTCTAAGCCTTTATAACTGAACCCTTGTCACACCACGAGTTACCTAGGTGCGATTCCCCAATCCATTGGCAGGAATAGAGGAATTGAAGTGTACATATATTGGATGTTAAGTTCCTAACTCTAGAGAAGAGGGCTGAAAAATTTACCAAACCTCCAGCGTAAGGAGTTTAGATTTCTCTAGTCCCTGTCTATTTAGAGTGCTGGCTGAGCCTACCAGACGAGACGACACCGACTGAGCGACGCCACTGCTAGACACAACTACACTCAGTAGCCATTGTTGAGCTGCTACATCTCTAGAATGCTTCTTGTCGGCTGCGGTATTGAAGGCACGGCTTGAAGAGCTGTCTCTTAGGATTGACGGGGCTACTAGGTTTCTCAGCGCCTTGGTTATCCAAGCGCTTGCACCTGGGCTCTCGAGCTTGGTGCTCGTTTACACGAGTATTGGCCATGGCAAGTTATCAGAGGGATAGCTGTAGGTGGCAATGATGGAATGGAACCTGCCGTCTAGCTCCGCGGGATGCGCAAGCAGAGAGTGTTCGGCCAACCCTGGTTAGATCAACTTGACAAGACATCAAGCCAGTCCGAATTTCCCCTTCAATAAGGTTAGTGACTGAAATCTCCCACTAAACTTGCAGCCCATGACAGCGAGAGGCGAGTATAAGCGCTCCATGTCTGGATCAACATCAACAAGATACGGCGCCACAGGGGCGCGCTCGGGAAGAATATGCAACAAGAGTTCTCCAGAGAAAGCTATTCACTAACAGAGGCAGTTTTATTTACAAGTGTAACAGTCCAAGCTAAGTATATTGACAGCAGCGTTGGTGTCATTTATCTTTAATTCGAGAAACTCCCCAGCCTGGCCAGCCTCTCAAACTATTAATATTAGCAATTTTATGACATCCAGCAACTACGCCAAGCCTGCTTGTTCAACTAACACAGGCAGGCTTATCCCATAACATTGGGCTCAGCCTGTTGCAATAAGCTGCGCTAACTGTTAGAACCCAGTAGCTTCACCACTAGATTCCAACGAATAGAGCTATCTTAGACATGTCTGTTAAGAAAATCGATAATAGCACTATATGCAGTAGGATGGCTATATTCCTGGTTCGGAGTTAGCTTTTACCCCCGACAAAGCCTAGTATAAACTTACAAAGTTTAGCAGATGCCCTGTCTGAGGAACAATCACAGCCTCAAAGTCGGTTACTTTGGTGAATTTTGGCCGGACTAGCTCTGCGGCCGATGGCGTAGAAGACGAACAATTCCCTCCACAAAATATCAGGTCTCGATCTAACAAAAACGTTAGTAATAACCCTAATAGCATTGCCAAGGTCATCTTACCCCCATCTACAACAAGAACCGGGCCCTTGAAAGGATTCGAGACTTCTTGTGGGCTACCTATGGTGAGAATTTCACCAATAGGAATAGGCTGCGCGATCGAGTTTGCTGCAGCCGGAAGGGCGAGGTCGAAGTTGGATGGGGCAAATGCCACTGCCTGAAAGGCTTGAGCAGTCCCCAGAGCAACGTAGCCATTAGGAAACTGCTTAAAGGCCGGATTGGTGTTTGCCACGACCCAATTGGAAGCGTAGCCGAACCACGCGAAGAAGGTTTCATCGATGCTGAACCCTGTGAGGACAATCCCATCCGAATCCTCGGGGTACTTTGTTGTGAGACCATACGTTAATATGGAGCCGAAACTATGGCCAACATGAAAGATTTTGTCGAATTTAGTCTTTATCCCGGGCACCTTGGACTGGCGAAGCAGTTTGGTCAACTGATGCAGAGCCGAGACCTCGAGCGAGGCCTGAAGCTCCTGAATGGGGTCACCGCGGGACGATTCGCCGATGCCAAGACGGTCATATATAAGAGTCGAATAGCCCTGCGCAAGGGCACGGTCGACATAGCTGTAGTTGTAATTGTTGTACGAGAAGTCCCAGTAATGGCGATTAATACCAACGCCATGCGTCAGCACTTGAAGCGATTTGCCGTGTCCAGATTCTGGAGTACAGTATGTTGCTGCAAGATTGTAGTTGGCTTCGATCGTTTTGTACTGTTGTAGCTTAGTATTAGTAAATGTATAACATAGATAATAACTGTATAGTTTACTAACGCCTTGTAGCACATCGTCCGTGTAGTTAACACCGGCTCGATAGTTGTTCAACACAAAGTCGGTGACGTCTACGTCATTGGCCGGAGTGGCAAGACTAAAGATACCGTTGCGAGATGAGATTGAAATGGGTATCGTGATGTTCTGACACCTCCTCGCCACCGACAGTCCTGCCGTGAGGCTCAGAACTGTCAACAACAGGAGACTTCGAACCATAATGTGAATTGTGTAGGTATAAAATAAATTAATTTGGGGCAGAATTTACTTTATTCAAGTTCAAGGCATTAAACAGAAGTCCAATAAAGAGAGTAATATATATAATAACTACAAATAATCCAGTGTCTCTCGCGTTGCTTCATGTGAGTATTAATTGATTCCATATATGTTAAAGGTTAATATAACGCCACTCGTATTATTCAGCCATTAAATTTATTACAAATTTAGTGTTATACAAGACGCCATGTCCGCATTGCGTTATTCAGGTGGGGACGAAGATTTTTACAATTTCCGTGTGTAGTAGTAGTCTCCACTCCAAATATATACCTTGTAAATTGGAGATGCTCGCATGCAACCAAAGAAGGGGGACCGTGGCACGGGAATCTCAATTCAAAAGTCTACTTTTAACTTGAGCCATATTCGGCTTAGCTGTGGCGCCCAGGGTGTGTTCTAGAACAAACAAGTTTGCCCAAGCATAAACACAGGCAAAACCTTCCTGGGAAGCATGTTAGCGTAACAGAATTCTTCTACTAGCTGCGAAAGAAACATGATCCCAGTGTCTTTACACTGGCTAATTAGTATTACCAGTAGGGGTAATACTATTGACGATATTCTTCAGGTCTAGTCACATAACAAGAAATAAAGAAGGTAATTTTACAGGCAGAAAGGGAAATTATTAATTAATTATAATATACTTACTTATACTATTTGCTGTGTTTATTTCTTGCTTTTCACGCTTTTCGCGACCAGACAAATTTGACGAGTCAGCTGTCAATATTAACATGTCAAGAACCACTCATAGGCCGGGATTTAGGGATATTCGGGCAAGTGCCGCTGTTCAGCCACACCGGGGCCCCGTGCACCTCGGGATTCGGACCATATTTCTATTGGTTGCAATTCCGAACCGCGCCCAAGGCAGCCACGTTGACGTTAACGCCGCACCGACATCACGACATTACTCGTTATTGCTTCCGTGTTTTCCGTTAGAAGCTGCGCCAAAAGCTACCAAGAAGCCTCGGCTGCTTACGCATCCATGCCGTTCGCGCAGTGGGCATACTATTCCTTCTCGATCTCACTATCACGGCACCTGTAACAACATTTATTCCGGATGCTTTTTGTCGGCTGATTTTAGAATGTGCTAGAGTCGATCTTTCGTCTCTCAAGCTACTCTATCGCCCGATATGTTCCACCCTGAAACTCCTATTCTCGAGGAGAAAATACCTGGCTGTAATTTTACGATTATTATCCAGTAAACCCTAGTGATATTCTCCTCAAAATATTAACTAAATATAAAAATTGGCTGGGAATTAACATTTACAGTGTAGTTGGCACGGGATACTAGCAGGTATTTTCTATTAAGATTTGTCATCTCATCTAACTGCTTACATTTTTTATCGCTAATATTGTTTTCGACATAGGTGTCTGAGTCGGAAGCGATATGCTACCTTAAAAACTTGTAATTACGATGCCACGAACGAGAATATAAACATTTATTTGGTTGTAACAAATAGTAAGCATCAAGAGCGTCGTGTCCTCGATACAGCTATAAGCGCCAAGATTAGCTCGCCACGGGGAGACGTGCCGGCATCTTACACTTGCAGTTACACCCTTGCGGCAGCCGTTATGGTTATTCAGAAAGCGAATTGCCTAGCAAGACAAAACTACCTTAAGCCACTGCCCCTTTTAAGACCTATATTCGAATTCTGCTTCAAGGATTAGACTACATACAAATTCAAGCCCATGCAATACACATTGGTTTGTGCCCGCTGCTGCAGAAATGTATTCTGCTGATCTGCTAGACGCGAAGCTCGACAGCATCATGATTGTACTAGAAGACTAGTCAACCATCGACAATTTCATCCAGGGCCATGGCAACCACCCCGTGGCACGTAATCATGTTAATTATTTGCTATTTACCACTGCCATAATAGCTTTAGACCGGCTCTAAAAGCTGCCCGGAACTTGATACCACATATTACTGACTTTGGCCTTTCACCATAGTAGTCTCCTGCTCAGCATATAGCAGACATAACAGCTCTTTTGGGCGATATCCCTCCTTTTCTAGTCGGGCGTGAAGGACGCATGCGACATTGGAGGTGGTCTCCTGCCACGATAAACCCAAATGGCCTATTCAGCAGCGGTGCGGCTTACTATTTTAGTGACCCGTTCCTCACTAGAGAAGGCGAGTTTAGGTGAATGGGCTTCGGGTGGTGTCTACTATTCTCTTCAAGTACATTTATACGTAATGACTTGGTATTCCAAGTCCGAAGCTTAGCAAGCGAGATCCCAGCGTGTATTTTTAAGAAAGAACGCGCAACAGCCTCGGAACTGGTAGGCAATCCCTGGCTTGATTCTGGAACATGATTCAGCCGGAATTACATGCTCGGCATTGCACTTTGGCAGGCCCTCCAGGCACCCGTTTTTATGGCTTAGCAAGGAAGAGTTCTATACGATTTCTATTGTAAGTTGAACTCAAGATGAACTAGCATGAGCTTGCCTTTCCAAGCGTTGTTGACACGTAGCTGATACGTCTTGGCTTGAACTGACAGCAAGGCCAAATAGCTGTCCTCGCTCCATCCAGGATACTGCCGGCTTATAGTGCTACCATTCAAGCGTTACACATGAAGACTCGGAGATGTTACTTGAAGTTCCCAAAAAGAAATCCACCTGCATCAGGCTCTAGACCCGGTCACGGCCGAGCGTTTATGTCGGGTCAATATTTCAGAGATGGGGTTCACGGACAATGCCACTTAGCCGCTGACCTACAATACCGTGTGTTTGGAGTTCAACTTTGGACAAGCATTTTCCAAATATACGAGGGCATATACACATCATATCCCAAATGTATAAAAATCATTCTTCTACTACGATTCATTTATCATCACCCTGTTTGCTGTTTGCTTTTACATTTAGCATACCTGCGCGTCAAGACACGTTCCAACCCAGTCTCTTTTACGCGTAAATTTTGACATCAAGAGCAGCAATTTCCGCTCGAGTCTTATGCGCATGAAGCGCCAAGGGTCCGCTCTAGCCAACGGCCTCACAAAGCGAAAGGATACGAGCTCAAAACAACTCGGTGGCCAAGCGGCATTACATCACACGACTGGCAATTTATCCTGATATTTTCTCCGTGCCCTATGAGCAGCAAGCACCCGTAATGCCTCCCCAGAAAAGACAACACTAGCCCCGGCCTCGACCAGCCCTGATTTTTAATAAATACCCCAGTGCGCTCCGCAAAACAATGGTGGCTATGCTCGGCGAGCTAGGAACGGTATCTGCGACGCTCCCCGGTGCCCCAAATGCGGAACCTCCGCACCCCTTTACCTTATTGCGGGGAATATGTATCGGGTGATCATGGAACTTTTCCTTCTAGTCCGGTATTCAAATTTTGGGTCCGGATACCTTGTTCAGTGGGTTTCGACGTTCCTTTGCCTGCCGAGGCGGTCGAGCATACTGTAGGGCTGGGTGGACGGTCCGAGATGCCGGTCCTTGGAACGCCTGTAGATCTCCTTCTACGGAGCTCAAAAGTGATGCAATATCCAAACGGAGCTGGAACAAGAAAGTAGTTTGGCACGCCTTCGACGTCGTGCTTGAGTCATCCGCCGATCCACATCATTACAAACCACGCTCGCCGATCGTGAACCTGCCACATGGCGGCAACGTAAGGCGCCGACGGGTTCAATTTCATCTCTTTAAATACGGCCATCTGTATCGGTTCCATTCGCCGCCGGCACGACATCACGCAGGATAAGCAAGAGAACAAAGACGCAGCCATGTCCGCAACGACGACTATTTCAGCCATCGAGCTGGAACAAATGCCCATGCCCATTGAGCCGGCTCCCGCAAAACAAGACATCAAGCAGCCCAATGTCCGTCCCGACGCAGCCTCCGGCTCGTCATGTCTCGTAGGTGCCAACGGGGGCAGCGAGCCGTGTCCGCACCCGGCTGTCCCTGCGGCGGAGCGCTGGAACGAGTCGCGGACGCATGTATACCGCATGGCGGCGTGTTTCTTTTCCTTTCTGGTCATGGGGGCCAACGACTCGGCCTACGGCGTAAGTCTGCTATCCTTGCTGCAAGACGTTCTGTTGCTGACCGCGCGTAGCCTCTCCTCCCCTATGTATGTGTCCTGGGCGGTTTGTTCACCCGCGCCGGGGTCAAGCTGACGCGCTCTTGCAGCTCGAGAAATACTACGGCCTCACGTATATTGTGGTGTCGCTCGTCTTCCTGTCCCCCTTTGTGGGCTACGTCTGCTCGGCCATCCTCAACAACTACCTCCACCACAGGGTCGGGCAGCGCGGCATCGCCGTCATCTGCGGCGCCTGCCACGCGGCCGCGTACACCATCATCGCGCTGCACCCGCCGTACATTGTGCTCGTGTTCGCCTTCATCCTCGCCGGGTTCGGCAACGGCGTGGCGGACGCTGCGTGGAACGCGTGGGTTGGCAATCTCGCCAACTCGAGCGAGGTGCTGGGCCTGCTGCACGCCTGCTACGGCGTCGGCGGCGCCGTGAGCCCGACAATCGCCACGACGCTCATTACCAAGGCGAATCTGGGGTGGTACTCATTCTACTACATCATGGTATGTTCCTGGAGATGGTGGCGTCGGAGAGAAAGGGGCGGGCTAATGCATTGTGTAGATTGGCATGGCTGGCGTGGAGATGGTTGTTCTAGCCTCTGCTTTTTGGTCGTCTTCGGGAGCAGAGTACCGCCGCATTCATAGCAGTGAGTCGAACAGGATGGGCCTCAGTGAGGCGCTTTTTTGCACGCCATCTGCGCGTGTGACGTGGGTGACTGCGGCTTTCCTATTGTGCTATGTGGGTGTTGAAGTCGCTCTTGGTGGATGGATCGTCATCTTTATGATCCGCGTTCGCCACGGCGAGGCTTTTGCCAGCGGCATGTCTGCTGTTGGTTTCTGGCTGGGAATCACTGCTGGCCGCGCCGTTCTTGGCTTCGTCACGCCCCGGGTTGGCGTCAAACTATCTACTGCTGTGAGTTTCTGCGTCCCCCCTGTTTTGCATGGACATGCTCTCATATTGGTAGCTCTACATTGTTGCCGCGGGCGCTCTCGAACTCATCTTTTGGCTCGTACCGCAATTCTACGTATCTGTAGTGGCAGTCGCTTTCCAAGGCTTCTTCTTGGGCCCAATGTTCCCCAACGCAGTTCTCGTGGCTCAAAAGCTGCTACCACGCCAGCATCATGTCGTGGTCATCGGATTTGCCGCCGCGTTTGGAGGGTGCGGTGCGGCCGTGTTGCCGTTTCTGACGGGTATTCTTGCGCAGGCAAAGGGTCCCATGGTTCTGCAGCCGATTGTGCTGGCATTGCTGGCCGTCATGCTGGGGATCTGGCTCTGCTTTCCGCGTGTCGAGACGAAAAGGGAATGAAACAAATTAAAATTGAGCGTTTTATATTTTGAAAAACTTTTATGGATATTGCATATACGAGGCGTAAAATGTTTAGTTTGGAAATAGTTGGGTTGCTGTGGTTGCAATGGCGCTGGTGCAAGTGGAAAGTGTCCTTGGGTAATTGATAAAACGGAGAAAATCATGAGAAGCTTGAGAACACGTTAATATGAGTCGTGTATATATACCTACCTATGTAGGTAGTCCTTGAAGGGTGTCTATATGCCACGCTTGATGCCAACCTCACAAGTCCGGCACGGGGTCAACCGTCTTCACAACCCGGGCCGGCGTGCCGATTGCCACCGAAAAATCTGGAATCGACTTTGTCACGACGCTCCCGGCGCCAATCGTACAGCCCTTGCCGATAGTCACGCCCGGCATGATGGTTGTGTTCCCGCCGATCCAGCAGTCATCGCCAATGCTGACACTCTTCGCATACTCGACGCCATCGCGGCGCGATTGCACGCCCGTCTCATGAGTGGCGGCGAAAATAGATACAAAGGGACCAAACTGCACCCTGTTGCCAATCTTGACGATGCCACAATCCAAAATGACAAGACTGTTGCAAGAAAGTTAGCCCATGAAGCCAAGGGTGCCGGCGAGAGGCGAGGTACTTGAAGTTGGAGTAAAAGTTCTCTCCAATGGTAATGTTGCAGCCGTAGTCGATGTTGATGGGTGGCTCGATAAAAGCCCCCTTGCCGACTTTCCCAAAAGTTGACTGCAGCATGGCCTCGCGGTCTGCAAGGAGGGAGTCTGGGGTGGCGTCGTCGGGGAAGTGGTTGTTGTACTTGTGCATGAGGCGTCTTGCGCGGAAGCGGCCGTCTACAAGTTCTTTTGCCTGGGCATCGTACCTGGGCGGTATTAGTGAGGCTGTGGTTTATATGGTAGGGGGCTGCAGATAGAGTGGTGTTGGCCATACAGGACTCCTGATATCATTTTTTCGTAGTCTTCGCACCAGGGGGTGTTGGAGAGCGTTCGCGCAAAGGCGATGGTTTCGGCGTCTTTTTCGGTGCTGGCCATTTTATGAAGGAAACGATGAATGCGAGAGAACAGAGACCGGGTGAGTGAAGACGGAACCAGAAATAGGAAATGGAACGTGGGAGTCTAGAGTGAACAGTGCAAGATGCGGATGAGCAGTCAAATAAATATATTGAGTCAAGTCGACATGGCCACTGGAACTTCCAAACGTGCACAGCCATGCCCAATAAGTATGAAGTCAACATTGAACGACTGGCTGAATGTGCGCCGCCCGCGCTCCCCCGAAATAGCGGGGCTCCAGGGCTAAGCGTGGCGCATCTCCTGCAGCAAGGGTCAACTGGTGCATGGCCGAGGCGGGGCGACGGGTGGCAGCGCTTAGTGGACGTGGTCGCCGGACCGACAAGCTGTCAAAGATTCTGGTTGGCTGGAGGCGCTTTGACGAAGCAACTTGACTGTCTGGTGCAATTGACGCCATACGTATCCTCCTGGCTGGCGATGCTGGCCAAGAATTTTCCAACTTCCCATATTGAACCTGCCCGTTCCTGACCGTCTCATGCACGATTTCCCAGTCCTCCAGAGCCCAACACACACCGAGTCACCATCTAAATCTATTGATCAGACTCTATCTCGACACTGCAAGTTCAACCGCCCGCTTCGCCGCCTGCCCAAAGTCCGACTCCACGACCAGCCCCAGATTTGCATCCTCGAGCTAACGGCCTTGTCAGCGCTTGTCCGAACCTCAATCTTGACTTCATCATAGACACTCACCATCTTCAATCCCTTTTCGGAATTTGTGCCCTGCAGCCGCACAACCATGGGTACTTGGATGTCCAACTCGCTCGTTGCGCCGATAATTGACTCGGCAATCATGTCACATTGCGTGATGCCTACCCGCCCACCTGTCAGTTTACCCATTGACCATCGTCCGATCACGTACGTACCGCCGTAAATGTTGACCAGAATGGCCTTGACTCTCTCATCGCGCGTAATGATCCGGAACGCCTGGATCATGGTATCTTTGGTCGCCTTTCCACCTGCGTCTAGAAAGTTGGCGCTCGCTCCGCCGTGGAACCCAATGGCGTCGTTGGTGGCCATGGCTAAACCCGCGCCGTTGACGACGTTGCCAATGTTTCCGTCCATTCTGACGTACACTAGGCCGTGTTTTTCGGCTTCCACTTCGTCGGGGACTTCTTGCGCCTTGTCGCGCAGCGCAGAGACTTCTTCCTGCCTTTGTTCGGCGGCCTTGTCAAATTTGAAATTGGCGTTTAAGCTGGTGAAGGAACCGTCGAGTGATCGTCCCAAAGGGTTGATTTCAAGATGAGTGGCTTCTCGGTCTCGGAAGATGCTGTACAGTTGGGTTAGGATATGAGTCAAGTTTGCCGTTTCTTGGTCTGTCGTGCCCAGACGCTGCTGGATGTCTTGCACCAAGGCATTGGTGATGCCCTCCGATATGCCAAAGCCAAAGGTAAACAGGCTGTCAGGCCGTTCGCTAATGAGAACATCGAGTTCAACCCCACCCTCTTTGGAGACAATGATGGCGGGCTGGTAGTTTTCCCGATCAATCGTCATGGCGAGGTACCATTGAGAATCGTAAGTTGCTGCCTCGGCGACGAAGAGCTTCTCCACGACATGGCCGTCGGTGCCATTGTCCTTTGTGAGAAGTCTCTGGTTGAGCATTTTGGATGCCACGTGCTCGGCTTGGTCCGGGGTGGAAACGGCTTGGATGCCGCTTTTGAGGCCATTGTCGAACTTGCCGGCGGCTCGTCCACGACCCAAGACCTGGGCTTTGATGATGCATGCCGGGCCTGCGATGTCAGCACTTTGAAGTGAGCATCCGTAGTCTGGAAGTGCAGTTACCCAGCTCTTGTGCTGCAATGCGGGCCTCACTGGCCGTTTTCACGGTTCGGCCGCGAGGAACAGGGACGCCATACTGCTCCCGTCAGTTCAGACTCACGAGAAGTTACGAGATGGAAGTTCCCACCTGTCTCAGAATGTTTTGCGACTGATACTCGTGCAAGCTTATCTGCCGAACCTGCTCCTTGCAAGTGAGCTACGCAGAGTCAGTACGAGTACAAACACCAAACGAGTGACACGACTTGCTCTTGGAGCGGCCTTCCAGAGGATCTGCGAGAATCTCAAGCTAGACATGCTTCGTCGTTCCTGACCGACCGGGCCTTGAGACGGAAGCCTTCCAGAGTGGACGCGGGGAGGAAATGATCGATTTGAGAATACTATTCAATCATAAGTTATAGCTTCGCTAGTATGCACTCCATTTCTAGTCGGCCGAGATGCACCATCGGATCTTGAGGCACTCAGAGTGGCATTCGACACAGCTTTGTGGAGATCGGCTACTTGGGTGGAGCATCATGACCCATTTTGGTCTGGGGTAGCTGGAGTTGGCGATGCTTATAACCGGGTGCCGAGGCTTTTGTAAATCGTATTGTATTGCTGGCGGTGCTGAACTGCGGCTACTTTGAATGCAATTGAGGAATAGGCACATTTGTATGTTTAATTTGCGCAGGGATTTTTGGCCCACTGTAAAATATGACGGGAACTCCTTATACGTCCCCCTTTCATGAGTTTGATGTGATGGATATGTGGGGAGGATGGGTTGAAGCGGCCACAGAAGGACGTTGACGTTGAAATGATTAAAACAGATATACCTCGATACTGTATGGCCGTCTGTGTAGTGTAAAGGCCCCCAGCTGGGACTTTAGGATGCTGTCTGTGGTGATGAAGCATATTGAGATGCATCACGTGACGTATCTGGACCGGAAATCCGGCGTTTAGAGAGCTTCTGACCCTTCCCCTTTCTTCTTCTATCATTTTCTTTCAATGGACCCTCTATTCTAAGTAATCATGTAAATTGCCCCCTGTGAGACAATATGGCGCCATGATGGCCTGTCCTACCCGCAGCTCCTGATCAACAACAAACAAAATTGCGCGGTCGATGTTGAATCGTCAGAAGATCTTCAGTTGTGGGTCAGCCATGCCCAGGATCAGGCAACACCGAACCTGATCCGCAGTCCACCAATCATTGTGGGCCAATCCAACTCAATCGGCTCGTCCGTGTTTATGCCGTTTGTGCCTGAGCCTTGCAGATTGAATGCCTGCTGACTAAGCCGAATTTTTTCCAGCTTCGAGCTCATAAGGTTGATTTACTTGCTACGCGACCAGTCCCGAAACACCATACGTTTTCTCAAAACAATCCGCAAAAGCCGTCATCATGGCGTCAAAAAAGCTTACCAGCACTTCTCGAAAGGAAAATCCTACTAAGGCTACCGTCACAAAAAAAGAACCAGCTAAGCCCGCCAAACGGGCGACTGTCGCAAAGAAAAACACTAGCGAACCAGGTCAGTCCTCGAGCCCATCTCGACGCGAGCCGGCATATCAGACAACCATTCCACGACTTGAATTCTAACATTTTAATAAAAAGTGGTTAATGGAAAGACACACAATGAACCAGATCCCAAGCCGACTAAGCGAAAGCGCGTCGCAGAGGAAGATGAAGACGATGCTGCGCGCCGTAGAAAAACTACAAAGAACGAAGCTCCCACAGAACGAAAACATGTCAAGCCTGTGGCCAAGAAGCCCGTCAAGAAGGAGAAGCCCGTCATTGAAGAGCCGGCCGCTCTCAATAAAGCACCTACTGAGCTTATTGCTGTCTTTTCGTTCGGCAGCGGCGAGTGTGGCGAGCTTGGTCTCGGCCCAAAGCGCACAGCTGCACTCGTTCCCAAGTTCAACCCGGCTCTGGACCCCAATGAGGCTTCCAAATATCACATCGTTCAGCTTGCATGCGGCGGCATGCACACCATTGCTCTCACCGCTGATAACAAGATCCTGACTTGGGGCGTCAACGATGAGGGAGCTCTGGGAAGAGACACTACTTGGGAGGGTGGCCTCAAGGACATGGACGCCGAATCCGACAGCGGCGACGAAGACGGCGAGTTGAATCCACACGAGTGTACCCCAACCGAGGTTCCTTCCAAGAATTTCCCCAAGGGCACCGTCTTCACCCAGGTTGCCGCCGGTGATAGCTGCAGCTTCGTGCTTACCCAGACTGGAAGCGTCTACGGATGGGGATCATTCCGAGTAGGTGACACCGACATCCTCTGAACCGCATCTAATGGCATAGTTTATTGACACCCCTCATTAGGATAACAAAGGAGACAGACGATTCACAAAGACCCAGAACGACAAGGTTGTCGAGATTCAGAATGACCCCATTCTGATTCCAGAGCTTGAAAATGTCATACAGATTGCTTGCGGTGCCAATCATGCGCTGGCCCTCGACAAGTCGGGCCAGGTTTGGGGATGGGGATCATACGAGCAGAACCAGCTTGGCCGACAGCCGTTTGGTCGATACCAGCAGGAGACTCTGCTGCCTCGCCAGGTTCGAGTGTGCACCCGCCCCATCAAGTACATTGCCTCTGGCGAGTACCACTCCTTTGCTGTCGATCGCAAGGACAACGTTTGGGCATGGGGTCTGAACAGTTTCGGCGAGGCCGGATACGCCAAGGAAGCTGGCGGCGACGAAGCCATCCTGCCGTACCCCATGAAGATTCGCGACCTCTGCGGCAAGGGCGTTGTATCCATGGCCGGCGGCACCCACCACTCTGGAGCTGTCACCGAGGACGGCAAGGTCTACATGTGGGGGCGTCTTGATGGCGGCCAGCTGGGCATTGACTTCTCACAAAGCCAGCTCGACGACGAGCACCTCGTCCGCCGCGACGAGTACAACAAACCCCGCATTTGCCTGCGGCCTACTGTTGTCCCCGAGATGGGCAATGTCGTCGACGTTGCCTGCGGGACCGACCACACCATTTTCATCAACAACGAGGGCGTAGGCTATGCCACCGGGTTTGGATCCGTCGGCCAGCTCGGCCTAGGCAACGAGGATGACTCAAATACCGCCCAGCGCATTCGGGGCAAGGACATTAAGGGCAGAAAGCTCGTGGGTGCTGCTGCGGGCGGCCAGTTCTCCGTGGTCACCAGCACGTCTGCCGTGCCCAAGACGGAGTGAGGAGCCGCGTTTGGATTGATAATATTACTTGTATAAAAGATGGAAGCAATGGTTCGGAACTGGATGGATCAGCATGTGTTTTTTCTATTTTTTTTTCTTCTTTCCTTTGGTTTGATAGAGGCACCACAAGTTTGCACACGAAGCTTAATATTATGACTCGAGAGCTCAAACATGCTATCTATGGACCATGTGATGTAGCCACAATCTGCGCCTTCATACACACCGTCCCGTCCTTGTCGGCCACGACGTCGTACACGCCGTCTCTCACGTCCCCCGTCTGGATGGTATACGTGTCCCCCGCGTAGAGGGGAGCCACGGCACGGTACGCAACGCTCGCCGGCGCCGTGCCGGCGCCGTGGACGTCGCCCCAGTAGTCGAGCATGTTGATCAGGTTCAGCGGCCCGTGGACCACGACGCCGGCGTGGCCCTCGACGCCGCGGCTCCATCCTGCGTCGTAGTGGATCTTGTGCCCGTTGAAAGTGAGTGCCGAGAAGCGAAACAGCCCAACGGCCGACCAGGTGAGCTGCCGCGCGGGGAAGCCTGTCCATTAGCAACGACACCTCGTCGTTTTTTAGGGGGGGGGGTACTCACCTCTCTGGCCGGGGATGTCGGTTATCGCGGTAGGCAGGGATGCCTGCGCGGGAGGGAGCGGTTCCGGCGGCGAGCCGACGCGGATGTCGGTTCTGAAGATCCACGAGCGCGTGTCGACGAGGCCGGCGCCGCGCGGGCCCCGGAGCTCCTTTTCCACTTCGACGAGGACCATTTCGTCGCCGCTGGACTTGCTCGTCTTGGCGGCGGCGCTGAGGAGCCGCGTGTGCTCGGAGACGGGGTCGCCTACGCGTAGGGGCGAGGCGGTCCAGGACATGTGCCCGCCTGCCCACATGCGCCGCGTGAAGGGGGCGGGGGCGTTGAAGGTCCGGTCCGTGCCGTCGGGGCCGAGGGCGCTTTCGAGGCCGCCTGGTGTGAAGTAGACGAGGTGGTGGCCGGGGGGGATGGGCGTGCCCGGGGCCGGCGGGGAGGTGAGGATGTTTTGGGCGTGGATTGTCGGGCGGTTGAGTGTTAGGGAGAGCTTTTGGAGCTGGTTTGCGTCGAGGACCTGGTGCTGGATGAGGGTTTTGCCGTGGAAGGTTTCCAGGAGGCGGGCTGCGGCGGCGGATGCTGATGTTGGTGATGGTGATGGTGATGGTGTTGTGTATGCTCGTTTGGGGGGCGTGATGCGCCGGAGCGCGGAAGGGCGCATTTTGGCGTGTTTTTCGGGGGGGTTATATGTCTGTGGAGTTGGTTTGGGGTGTATTTGGTTCTGAATTGAGCTGATGAGTTGTGCTGTTGAGAAGTTGTGACGATGGCTGATGGTTGGCGCCGCCGGTTATAAGATTCCGGGTGAGGTGGAGCGAGTTGCCGAGTTGGTGCAGGTGGTGCGGCAGGTTCAATATGTTACGATGACTTGAAGAATGGGTTCAGAATAGGAATGAGACTTATTTTGGTTCAAATATAATTGTAGTTTGGTGTTGGGTAGAAAATACTTGGCGTTATGGAGCGAGTTGCCGATGGGCAACTCGGCAGAGGTGTAAGCGGTTGGGGGTTCAACACGTTTGCATCGTTCCAGTCACCATAGAACCGGAATGAGAAAAATACATGTATTCACAGTATATGTACCATCTTGCAAATCGCACCAGCCATCACACCGTCGAGTACATTCAGAGTGTAACAGAAGTATTGGCATCTTGACACGCAACCCCCCTTGCTGAATCATTGCACAAACTCAAGAGACAATTTACATCATTTCGCAAGACTTTTCGCTACCGCAACATATTCTCAGTGACACAAGGTAACTCACCCCCGAAACTTAGGAAGCATTCGCAATGCGCTTCAGCTGGTCGAGGTTGCCGTTGAAGATGTCATTGTCGCCGCCCCAAGGCGCCTTGTCGCTATTCTGCCAAATGGTCTGATAGCTCCAGCCGGCAGGCAAGGTGCCGACAGAGGTAGCATAGCGAGCCACAACAAGAGGGCACTTGCTGCCAAAGGCGGTGCTGCTGCCGGTGCACTGGTTCCACCAGCTCGTCGACGTGTAGATGAGCGGGTAGACGCCCGTCTTGGAGCGGTACGTCTCGACAAAGTCGGAGATCCAGCTGACCATGGCGCTGGCCGAGAGCCCATAGCAGGTGCTCCCGCTTGGGTTATACTCGAGGTCGACCATGCCGGGCAGCGTGATGCCGTCCCGGGACCAACCGCCGCCGTGGGCGAGGAAGTAGGTTGCCTGCGCGGCGCCCGACCCCGATCCCGGATGCGCGAAGTGGTAGCCGCCGCGGATGAGGCCAGCCTGCGTTGCGCCCGTGTAGTGCGAGCTGAAGGACGGGTCGATGTACGTTGTGCCCTCGGTGGCCTGCCATTTGGTCGTGTTAGACGGGTTTTGCGTGGTCTGGTATAGTTGGGCCGTGAGGCTGTGAGCGTCGTACCTTGATAATGACGAACCGGGCGCCGTCGGCGTACGCCTTCTTAAAGTCCACGTTGGGCTGGTAGTGGGAAATGTCGAAGCCGGCAACCGTGGCCGTGGCAAGGTTGGCCATGGAGGCGAGGACCGCGAAGAAAGCAACTGACTTCATGATGGTGGAGGGCTTTGGATCTGACCTGCTTGCCAATCTGAAGCCATTGAAAGGAGAGCATTCGCAACTTATATACTTTGAACGCTTGGAACTCGTGAATCCAACCACTTGCTTGCTGTGGCGTCAGACAAGCTGTTTCTACCGCCTAATTGTGCGGTCCTTCAAGGGGAAGTTTGGCGGTGGATTAGAGTTGACATGCCGCGCGATACAGAATGGGAATGACCTGCGTCGAAAGTGTCTTTGACGCCTGAGACGGCTTGATTTACCCCCGTGTGCTTCTGCCTCAGCTGCCGGGATGCTCGATTGGCCTGATGGCAACATCGCCGGCAGGCACATCCCCTGCGAAAATAGTAGAAACAATCTAACATGGAGGGCGCCATTTTTGTTTAGCCTTTTCGTCATAATGGAAGGGATCTGCGATCCGCGATCCGTTGTGGCAACGCTGGTGCTCCGTGGACCCTGAGCAACCATGATGGCCGATGTATGAAAGCAAGAAGAATTCACTTTGGATTCTTCAGAACGACAAGATATCAAAACCACTGTCATCTCATGCCATCTGTAGATTTACATCAACGTCGAGATGGGTCCAATTGGGTTAGGTATGGCGCTGGTAAATACTTGTATCGCCAACCATCGGCAGGTTATTGTCGCCCAAGCCCCCCTCAGTCAAAGAGGACACCAGACGGATGATTGTCTCTCCATCTTACCGACTGGCGTAACTTTTTGTGGTTTTCGAGTTGAAGTTCAGAGCGGGGCGGGGGGTTACATCTGCGTTCGATCGAAGCATCCTCCAAGCTCGGCGAATGCTATGTTCACAACATAGATTAGGGGCGATGAGATGTGGCAATTCGTCTGCAAAGTCCGCAACAGAGCGCTAGGGACTTCCAATAAAAACGAATTAAATAGAGACAAGACAAATCCATGGCTTTTGCCGCAGTTTCCGTGCCAAGATGCCGCCCCGGTCGATGGGCGTAGCGGTGTACAACAACATCGGGCTTTAACTCGGTGTCCAGAATAGCAAGCCTGCTTGCTTTTGGTATCTTTTAGCCGGGGGACCCTTTCTCGGCCAGTTCCGCCAAACGTGAGCAATGGTGGATAGGCAAGACTAGGCAGCTTGCGGGAGGTAACTAGATGGCGCCGTGTCCAAGGCAGCTGAACATTCGAGGTTTCATTCTTGTCAACGCCACAATTATCCGGTGGAGAAGCAGCCCGTGGCCGTCCTACACGGCACCAGATGTTGGCGCTGAGGCAAGCCACGGCGTTGCGGGAGAACAAGCCGCCTGCCATCAAGACGTTTCGGATCCGAATCGTCCCAAGATGCGGTCAATCCACAGCATTTCTTGTCTAGGTATGAGTTGAACCCTGACTGGATTTACTCCTTGGCGGTTGCCCAGTAGGTAATTGTTTGTCATCTGGCGAAATCTACAGTCGGTCAGACACATGGCATCGCAGTGAAGGTATTGCCGGTTGTGTCCGGCGCCGATCGCGAGCGTCATAAACGAGGACCGTGCCAGGTCGGGCATGAGGGAAAAGAAGTTCAACCCCCTGCTCGTAGTGCATGTGAGGGTTCCTACAATCTTGTAGATGAGCATTACTGCGCCGTTCTGGAAGCTTCATGGCGAGGGACGACAAGGATGGTGCGCACTGCATGCCCGATTTGTAGGCGTTTCAGTTTTCGGTATAAGTGAGGGCGGCGTACGGGCATTCGGGTTCATTATCGCCGGATGAGCTATCAACCAGCCTCGGCAACCATGTCCACTTTCTGCTGTCTTTCCGTGTTGCCGAGAAAACCTTGCAAATCGCTTTTACCTGTTCTACAGGACTTCATCCGCCAACTCGACCCCAAGTAATGCTCTATCCATCGTGTATTTTTCCCAATCAGGTGAAGCAATGGCCGACACACAGCCGTTCTTGCCAGGCTAGTATAGTCACAAGAACACTACAACTCTAGCCAGTGTCTTCTTCTATGTATATACGCCAACATAACTAAAACCCTTTGCTTCTTGCATTGCCTCAAGTTCAGTCTCAGGGATGTCGAATAGGCAGACATTCTGAGAAGCCCTGGGAGGCGGCCTTGTTAAGCAATTTCCAGTACGAGCCCCAAGCACCCAGAATCGCCGTGATTCCCGTGCACAAGATCATAGGCCCGTATATGGTGGCATAGCCCAAGGATTCCTCGGACAAGGCACCTCGTGCTGTCGTCAAGGCACCACTGACAGGCCCCCCGAGCACGAAACCGACACCTCTTCCGCCAAGAAGCATGCCGAAAATGACGGCCGTATCCGAAGACGAGTCGTCTCGCTTGATCTCCCTCATCATGGAAGACCACGTACTGCTGAAGCCCCCCGCAAAGAAGCCATAGACTAAAACAAACACAATCATGTTGGCGAAGTGACGACTGAGTCCCCAGAGCAGAAAGACGGGTACGGCACTCCCAAACGACGAGATGAGAATGACCGCCGTGGCCGATATTCTGTCGCCGAGAACGCCGTGGACCACGGCGCCGGGGATGGACGCAAACGAGAACAAGGCGACGAGAATCGGCCCGCTGACCGACGACAGTCCAATATTAGACGCGTAGGTGGCCATGTAGGTGCTCGGCATGATGTAGCCAAGAGCCTGGATAGCGATGCCGAGCTGCATCATCCAGAAGGGCGCACGGCGCAGGAACTCAAAGGACAGAGGGCGGGCCTGGGTCGAAGGCGGCAGCGGCACACGCGGCTTCAGGAAGAACAGCAGCGGGCACGTCAAGACCACCGATGCCACCGTCCACGAGAGCAGCGTCGCCCTCAGGCCGAACCGGTCCAGCAGCGCGCTGAAGACAAAGGGCATGGCGACACCAACGGCCGCCTTGCCGCTCCACATGACGCCGTAGGCCATGCCCTTGCGCTGCACAAACCACTCGTCCATGTACATGGAGATGGGGCTGAAGAGCAGCCCGCACCCAACGGCGTAGAGCACGCCCTGCGTGGCAATGAGCCCGCCCACCGAGTCGACAAACGCCGACGACACCAGCGACACGACGGTGACGAGCAGGCCCAGCGGGCCGCACCACCGGCGCAGACGGGGGTGCCGGTGAAGGAGGAGGAAGGCCACCGGCATCATCAGGTACATGATGCCCATTTGCGACGTGCCAATCGTGGCAAACGACCCGGGCGAGCCGGCAATGCCGCTCTTGGAGCTGCTGTAGTACTCCTGGAAAATACCGTACGACACGGAATACCCTGCCGAGTGTTAATCGCCATTCCCGCGACGGAAGCTTGGTCGAAGCTGACCCCATATCGGAACCTGGGCCACGGTGCAGCACGCGAGGCTCACGTAGGCGCCTCGCCCGCGGTCGGTGGGCGGCAACGAGCGGCCGTTTTGTAGCATGTCGTCGTCGTCGTCGTCGTGGGCCGGGCCGCGCTCGCGGCTGACGAAGCTGAGCTCTCTTGATTCGGGCTCGCGTTCACTCATGGCGAGGGTTGTGTGGTTGGTGGGCATGCGCTCTGGGAGCGGAACAGAAGTCGACGCAAACTATTTAAACAACTCTTGATCGATCCATGGCGATGACGGGCAGCGTGTGGGGCTGTGGAAAAGATTGATGGCCGACATCGCCCACTGATCTGCAAATTGTGACGTTTTGTTGGTGACGCTGTTGGCCTACATTTTTTCTCGTGACGGCACAAGTATCCCCATCTCTTTGGCTGTGGACCGGCTTGCGGAGACTGGCTTATGTAAGAGAATTATGAGGCAGAGGAACCTCCACAAGCCATTCCGCAGCCAACGAAATTCGACAGCTTGCTCAATCGCTTCACGCATCAATCATCGCTCTTCCTCCCGAAATGTCCACGACTCCACGGGCACGCGACTCCTTGTCGTTTTTGGTCCAATATCCGCCACCCCGCGGTGAGCTCCGGCGCCGATCCATCTCGCATGTGGCTGGTCATCTGTAGATTGTGCTTGATCCAATGGGAGCTTCATATCCATGCCGTGTCTGCAAGGCAGACCATGCGCAGCGCCAGGGACGGGCTGATGCTCCATGGTTCGGGCTCCAAAGCAAAGTCTTGTTGGAAGAGATGGCTTGCCAGTTGACCAGAAAGAGCTTCGTGCATTCCCGGCTTAGCAGTCCAACTCTTTGCTTGTGGCCGAGGCTCCCGACTATTTGTCAATAATACGCCCGCCAGTTGCTGTCCCATGGCTGTCGTGCACCATTCGACTTGCTAGACGACTTCAACCAGCAGAACGGCTTGCCCTTTACTCCAGCAGCTTCCTATCCGCTGCCAGGCCTCGTCATGCGCTTCTCAACTTTGCTGGCGGGCTTGACGCTGGGCTTTGCATCTTCGTCGCAGGCAATCAACATTCTCCTCAACAATGACGACGGGTTTGCATCAGGGAATCTGCGCGAGGTGTACCGCTTGTTGAAAACGGCCGGTCACGACGGTCAGTATGGCAAAGCCACCGGCAACTATCATGTGTAGCTCACAAAAGCCAGTCTGGATTGTTGCGCCGGCCACCGAACAGAGCAGCCAAGGCGGCCGTTCATCCTTCACAGAACACGGCAACCTGACTGGGCCGTCACAATACGACATTATTCCCGCGGGCGCCCCTTCAGTACGTCATGTGAGCCCTTGGGAGTCACCTTTTCCCATCACTGACGTCTCAGGTCGGCACCGACCCTCACGATTCCCAAATCTGGTACTACAACGGAACACCCGCCGCGTGTACGTTTGTTGCGCTAGACTACGTTCTTCCCCGATACGCGCCCTTCAACGTCCCCGACCTCATCGTGACGGGACCGAATTTCGGAGCCAATCTCGGTCCATTTGTTTGGACCCTGTCAGGAACCGCCGGCGCATCGTAAGTCGTTTCTTCAACGGCACTGTGTCACATTGCTCACCTCCACTTCAGCTACGCCGCAACGGAGCGATCCGTGCCAAGCATCGCCATTGCGGGGAGTAATAAAAAGATTGCCTATTTCGACATCAAAAACGAAACCAACGAGGCCACATGGACGGCCAAGGTCTCGGTAAAGGTCATTGAGCAAATCATCAGTAGCGCTCCCGACGGCAGCCCCCTGCTTCCTCTGGGCTACGGCTTGACCGTCAACATTCCCCTTCTCACGGCGAATAATACGGATCCCGAGATTGTCCAGACACGCATGACTGGAAACGCGCACATCAATGAGGCCGTTTGGGATCCAGCCACGGGCGTCTTTCATTGGGCCAATATCAAGCCGTACTCGGCGGGTCTGAATGCGTGTGTGAATGGTGACTGTCGGCTTCCCGGCGAGACGTATGTTTTGGAGAGTGGGAGGGTTTCTGTGTCGGTGTACATTACTGATTATGATGCGCCTGCGACCGAGTACACGCAGAGCATAAGGGAGCGCGTGAAGCCCCTGACGAAGAATTGTTCAAAAGCGAAATAGGTCACCTGGTAGCTCGACTTGGTGGTTATCCCGTAGATGTTGACCAAATGTAAAGTCGTTTTACCTTTGAGTTTGACCACTTGGACATTTGCACATCTTGGACAGAGTCGCCAAATATGTACACGACGGACAAGCAGGGAGTCATACAGTAGGCTGACAGGGACAAGGCCCTAGTCATGGAAGTTGGTGAATATGTCTGCTAGCAGGAAAGCCTTGGGTAACGAACGCTAAGCAGCGACTTGGGGTCAAAGAAAGGACTGTACTATCGGGGCATGGCAAGTGAGAAACGCCGCACTCGAGCACTTGCGTTTCATTTACGAGCGCTGCTTTATTACTACGTGAGCACTTGTAATCCTTGGCAGATACAACAAGGGAAACGATTAAATGAAACAGCCGATGGTGTTGAAGAAAAGAAACTGCTTAGGAAATATGACCCAGCGATTACGAACTATGATGCGTTATGAATGCCTACATATGTAGGGAATCATTTAATTTCCGCTTTGCTTGCAGACTTGCTTGTGCTGGGCGGTTACACCGTCAGCTGTCCACTATTCAACCCTTAAATAGCGTGTAGGAGAATGTTGCCTTGGTGTTGACTTGCTTATTAGATACGTCTGTTTGCAGATATGCAGGGGTTGCGAGGAAAATACCCCCAAGACAGAGCTAAATACCGTCGACACTTGGATTCATTTCACACCCAGTTTAAACTTGAATGATGACGGAAGGGTTCATGCCGAATGTGTTATAAATACCACAAAGTTTGTGAAAAGCTTGAGCAAAACTTGCGAGGTTTTACTAAATCTAGGTGTCGAAATGCCCGGCTTTCTTGGATGGCGTCTTAGCACATCTCATACGCGACAAGTTGAGACTTTTATATTTCGCAGTTGACACGAATTTGGTATACTTCTCGCGATAGTTGGCGAGATGACGAATAAAGTGATGGTATTTGAACATGCAACATTGAACTTTCACAATTGACGATGCTACCTGAAACCTTGGCGTGGTCAACCAAGATGAACCATAACCACAGTTCATATCCATTGCCCAGAACTTGGCATCCAAGTGGTCAGAACTAGTCGGAAGGCCTGGATACTTTTTGCACTTCACGCGTGTTCTGCACCACCAACCACACGAGTTTCTCAGTAGCAGCGACCTCCTTATCAGTCTTGTGCACAGATCTCATGAGAGATTCTCTCTTCTTCTGCGTCGTCGCACCAGGCACCTGGTGGAGTTTGTGCAGTGCCTTGCCACGAGCTTCCTCCATAAAGACTTCCGATCCAACGTGCCACTTCCAGATGGCGCGCTCCCTGCAGTCTTTGATATCCTTGGCATGCTTGTGCCGAACACCGCACTGCTCGACGGGGCTCACCCTGCCGGATAGAGCCAGAAGCTGACGCTCGGGAACCGTGTAGGCGGAACGCTTGCCTCCCCTCAAGTCATCCCTGTTCGGGACGGCAAACATCGGGTGCAGCGGAGCCAGCAGATCCGCATCGGGGGCGAGGCTCAGCAGATGCCGCAGCTCTTTCGAGTTGACGATTCTGGCGGTCAAGCCCACGGGGTTGAAGAGCGTTTCGTTCATCTCCTTGAGGTAGCCGACCTTGCGCGAGGTTGGGCCAGAGACGGAACCCCAGAAGGCCGCCGTGCCAGCTAGTTGGACCAGTGCGCCGGCAAGTCTGGTGAAGCCCGAGGGATCCAAGTGCCCAACGAGCTTGATGGCGCTCCCGGCCTGGGCAATGTACGTGAAGGCCTTGCTGCCTCGCTTGTGGACGTTGAGCGCGTCGATGAAGGCGATGAATTGGGCTTGGGGGATGCCAAACGCTCCCAGGGCCGGCGCATAGCATCGTGTGAAGGGCTTGCCGACGCATTTGTACTGCGACGGGTCTCCGCACACGCGCGGTATGACGACGGGTAGAGCAAGTTGAGAAGCCAGCGGTTTGCGCTTGATCTTCGCTGGCTTGCAGAATAGTTGGGCGTCCTCGATGCTGCTAACACGGAGGTGAATATCTTGATGGCTGGTGAAAGACATGGCGAAAGGGGATACAAGTGCCAAATATGTGAAAGAAATCAAACCCGAGTGCTCTCATGTTTTGGGTGTGTGAAAGCTCCATTTATTTACTTTGGAAATTTGGCCAAGAGATGGGCAAAACTACCCTTCCATTACCTGATTCTGCCTTGGCGAAGAGGGCGTTTAACGATTGTGTAAATTATATACGCCTTTCGTGCCACGAACGAAACTAGTTGGTGGCGCCAACTGCAAGAAAATAGGCAACACTCAATTTAGGAACTGGCTGCATCAAATAAGCCAACAAGATGCTATTGCTTCGGTTCGACGCAAGTCAATGTTATCTTGGATTGTGAAGCGTGGATATTTGAGGCCCCGATCGCCCATATTACCTTTTACTCTTCTCATCCCCCGGTTCTATTTCTGGATACATCATGTCAACGGGACCATACAAGACTCTGGGCTGCAGCCACCGGCTTGACCACCCCCCCCCCCCCCCCCCCCCCCCCCCGCCACTTTCTGGCTTGTTCCGTGAGCGTGCAAGAGCAGGCTCCAGGCTGAGGATAATAGGTGTCGCCGGAAGAGTTTTGCCGAAGAGGGTGTATACTGGAACTTTCCGAGGTCGATAACTCGGGTTATTGCTTTTAGTTAAAGCTAATATATAATCTTAGCTTTAATTATATTTTTATTTATAAAGTACTAGTTAAGGGTTAAAAAGTTGAAATATAAAGGGTTCTTCTTAATATTAATAACAATAACTTATAAATTATTAAATTATAATAAAAAAA
>NW_011942185.1:23959-25761 GCF_000187425.2 Metarhizium robertsii ARSEF 23 | reverse complement strand
AGCATAATGTTCACGTGGACATGGACGCGAGCAATCAACGCCTCTTCAGCAGTCTTCATGTTCGTGCCTGGCATGCCGATCGCCGTCAATAAGAACACTCTGCAGGGATTGAAACTTGTCAACGGAGCTTCGTACACGGCCGTGGATGTGATTCTGGATAAGTCGTGCCCCGACTATCGGATCTCTTGCTTCCTTGCGCTACGTCTTGTATATCGAATCCAGTATAGACTTAGCCCAGCGATACAATTTACTTGAATACTTTTACTAAGCCTCCCTTCACGTGAAACCTTCACAGTCTAGTCTGATAAACGTAGACTGGACCAACAGTCTGTCCGAGGAACGTGGACGGGACCACCAGTCTGGTCTGCATTTTACAGACCAGACCGATAGTCTATGGACTATTAGTCTGGACTGCAGTCTGGACTATTAGGAGCGCTGCCTCCCCAGTTGAGAGTCAACCTCGATGGTGTCGCGGGAGGCAAAACATACATGTTTTTACAGGCAAGTAAGAAACTGGAAGATATGGCGACTATTCCAGGAGTGAGAAACCCCGTTTTGTGGGCTGCTCCGACTGGGATCGCTGCCCACAATTTCTACGGCCGCGCGTTACGTAGTCTCTTTAAGGTTCCTGTCAAGATCTTCCCACAGGGACTCTGTCAGAAACTCTCAAGATCGAACCTGTGTTCTTTGCAGGCTGTCTTCAAACATTGCAAATACCTCATTATTGATGAGAAGTCTATGATTGGCATTAAATTCCTAGGCCTTCTGGATCAACGTCTCAGAGAAATCTTCCCAGCCCGTCAGGATGAGATGTATGCCGGCATCAACATCTTTGTCTGTGGCGATTTCCACCAACTTCCTCCTATTGGAGCTACTGTGATCTATTCAAATCTTCTCAACGCGCGAAACGTTGACTTTTTGGCCGGCCAGCAAACATACCGAGCTCTGGATACAACAGTCCGGTTAACACAGTTGATGCGGCAAGATGGCGACGACGAGGAGACGCTTAAGTTCCGCCGCGCACTCGAAGAGTTGAGGGTTAATCAAGTATCCCAGCAGAGTTGGCAGCTTTTGAGTACGCGAGTACAGAATGAACTAACTCATAATGAGGTAGAGAGTCCTTTAAGGATGCACTGCGTCTTTACTTTCGTCGAGAGGAGGCTCATGTGCACAACCACCAGCGCCTCCGCGACTGCAAACAGCCTATCCTTAGAATCAAGTCTACGCATACGGGCCAAGGCGCGGAGGGGGCAAACGATGACGAGGCAGATGGGTTGGATCCTCACCTTTGAATCTGTCTAGGGGCGAGAGTTACGTTAACAAAAAATATCTGGGTTGAGAACGGCTTGGTGAATGGGTCTATGGGGACGGTGAGGGATATCGTCTGGAGTGAGGGTCAAGATCCTACCAAAGACATGCCAACTGCAATTATGGTGGAAGTCGATGATTACGAGGCCCAAGTTCCCCGGCACTGACTGCATTCCCATCTTCCCTGTCACCAGGCGATTCGAATACAAAAAACGTGACTGTTCGCGCACTAACTTCCCCCTTCGCCCTGCGTACGCTTTCACGGTGCACAAAGCACAGGGATTGACGCTGCAACAAGTGGTCTTGAACCTGGAACGGAAGGATCATGCGCCATGATTGTCATACGTTGCCATATCTCGAGTTAAGAAGCTCTCTTCCATCATGTTTGAGACGCCTTTCGACTTGAGTCGATTCACCACCAAGGTGAGCTCAAATATGAAGGATAGAGCAAGGGATTGGGATCTGCGCACCCTCCAGTGCTTGTAAATTAATAG
>NW_011942185.1:22439-23859 GCF_000187425.2 Metarhizium robertsii ARSEF 23 | reverse complement strand
TCAACGTCAGAGTACGGACAGTAGCTTGGATGTGCAAACGCCTTCCTTGTACAATTACAGCAATATGAGTTCTCCTTTAGAGTCAACCGGGCAAGCTTTGGGTAATGATCGTCAGTCAGATTCAGCACACTCTTCCAAAGAGCCGAAGACGATGATATCCTTCCTCTGTGATTCGAGTAGTAGCCACTGAAAATGGCAACATCTCAAACTCGAGAGAGCTCTTCATGGTGTTTGTCTGCCACTACCGATCATTTTATGTCTTTTACTGAGGGTAGCTGCCATCTCCAACTGGTATACAGGTTTGCCGGCCGACATTGCCGATAAGTTTGTGAGAATCATGGCCGTTTAGTTTGGCATTTGTCACTGTCATACAAGTACCCTGGCAGAAAAATATTTGAACCATCGATTTGTGGGAGTTAATTTCTTCAGTCAACCATTATTTGTTTTTCAGCCGAAGGCTGTATTACATTAGTTCTTAAGTATTTCCCCACCGTATATCCGGAAGCTGCAACTCGTGCCCCGACTGCGCCTCGACGGTGGCCAGCCCTGGATCAATTTCTGGTTCTCCAGCGAGAATAGACCGCAGAGCATCAAGCTCTGTGTCCTTGGCTAAGAGGTCTGGCACCGCAGCCTCGTCCTCCACGTCCGGTTCTGCTTCCTGGTCCTCCTCAGGTCCAACATCGGCAGCCTCCACCTGGCTCTGGGGGATAGCATCCAGGACATTGCCATCTTCAGGCAATTGACTCAGCCGCTCGTCATTGATGACGATGCATCGATAGCCAGGATGGTGGCGGCGGAGGTAGTTAAGCCATATGGTGACCGGCTGGCGGCGTACACGGAACTGGCGGGTAAATTGGCGGCTAAGATTTGCGTGGGACGAAGTATTGGCAGGGCGTAGTAACACGGTGTTCAACTCCTGTGGTAAAAGCGGATGTGGTAAAAGCGGAAGCTGGTTATACACTAAGCCAACCTCGCGGAGGAAGTGAACTACGTGGCCCCGATACTTGTACTGCTGCCCTCGCACAAGCATAATGTTCACGTGGACGTGAACACGAGCAATCAACGACTCCTCGGTAGGTGTAAGCTGGGGCAATCGCGCCGGCACAGGGCCAAAGTCGAGCTGATTATCCGCAGAGAAGAAATACGGCTCGCCGGTGCGTCGTTTCGCGTCTTTTCGATAGCAACGCCCACAGATGCCGTCGCTATCGATCTTCATCTGAAACCAACTCTCTTGGCATCTACTACAGTATTCCATCTGGTCATTGTCAAGCGTAGTCCAGAACTCGCGGAGGGTAGCCTTATCACGGTCAGTCAAGGCGGGAGCATCAAGATCGCCATTCCACACCGGATCTTGTGCATGAAAGACCGCCGATTCTTCAGGTGGGATTATCACCGGACTCCGAACACGTCGTGGCGGTAA
>NW_011942185.1:21988-22367 GCF_000187425.2 Metarhizium robertsii ARSEF 23 | reverse complement strand
GTACCAGGGGCAGGCCCACGGCGACCACGCCTTGACTGCGCGGCAGGCTGTCGTGAGCGACGGCGAAGAGGGCTCTCATCCACGCCATCGTCGCTGCCGCCCTCATCTTCGTCCCCCAGCTCGGAATCAGACTCTACCCCCAGTTTTTTGAGGAATCTTCGTGGCCGAGCAGGTGAAAGCAGCAGGTTGAAATAGTCCTCAACGTCAATATCAGATTCAGAGAGCTGTCCCTTGTCATCCGCTTTCTTGGTCATCCCACCCCGGTCTAACAGCTCATTTGGCTGCAATCCACATTGACTCCTATCTACGTTCCAAAGTTAGCTTGAACAAAACTGCCACGACCACAGCAAAGGAATACCTTCTCCATGACCATCGGATC
>NW_011942185.1:10772-21888 GCF_000187425.2 Metarhizium robertsii ARSEF 23 | reverse complement strand
GTCCCGGTGTTTTTGTGATGTCCTGCAATGTTTGCGCCAACTAAAGGGCGAAGGGCTGCTGTAGGCCCCACACCTTGACCACGGGTATGTATGTTATACATTCCAATTTATAATAAATACCATATTAATTAAAGTACCTTTATTTTATTACATTCCCTCTTTAGCTAAGTACTCTTAAGCCCTCCTTTAATTTTTACTAAAGTGAGAGACCCGTTACAAGAATATTAGGTTTTTGTCTCTCTATATCAGATACATGCTCCTTCTTCTTTGAAGAAACTACAATCCAGCATCGCAACAAGCGGGCATTTTCAAGAATGCGGAGGTAAAAAAAACGATAGATACAAAATTAAATAATTTATCTATAACATTATGTATCTTGACTAATGCACTTACGGGCTTGACATGTTTACCTGCGGTACATAGCAAGCACCTTCTGCCACAGTGACGCACGCTTGGGCTGAGTAGCGACCGACTCGTCCTCCTCTCCACGCTGATCAGGCACATCAACGACCACGCCATCGAGGCCCTTGTTGTTTACAGCGTTCTGCTGCTTGCCGAGGTAGTAGTTGGGCATGAAGAACGAAGCAATCAGAGGGAGACCAGCCAGACAGATGGAAGCAATGGTGATGTGACCATTGACAATGGCATAGGCACGGGTGGAGCCCTGGCGAATGGGGTCCATGAAGCCGTACTTGGTGCGAAGCGTCTTGATGTTACCGTAGATCGCGAGAATAGTCTTGTCAGGGACTCCAGGAAGCTCCTCGCGCATCTGGTCAAGCATCTGGTTAGTCCATATGACGGAGGCAATGGCGCTGCCAATACTGGATCCCAGGGTGGACCATAGAGTGATGATGGAGATGATGGAGGCCACATCCTCGTGGGGAACGGAGGCCTGGACGCCAACACGGGCGCCGACGATGTTGAGGGAGGCGAGACAGAAGATGAGCTGCGCAGCAACAAGGCGGACAGTGTCCTGAGTCATGTTGCCATTGGACAAGATGAGGAGGCCGTAGCCGAGAATCTTGGCCGCGGCACCAATGACCATGACGGTCTTGTAGCGATGAGAGACGCGGTGGACCAGACCTACGACGGGGCCGACTAAGCAGAGACCCATGGTGGTGATACCGAGGAAGATGGTCCACGTGAATAATGACACCGGCAATGAAGGCACGATTCTTGAGTATGCGCTTCGTCATGAGGGGCTTGGGCGCGAGGAAGACTTCGAAGAGCACGAAAATGAGGAGGCACATGAAGCCCATGACCAACATGGCAATCATGCTAGGATTACTCCAACCACCCTGAGACTTCTTGGCCAGGGTGAAGGGCAAGAGAATCAAGGAAAAAGCTAAACCGAGAATGACCAGGCCGATAATGTCAATGTCGATGAGACCCTGGTAGGCCAACTTGGCCCAATATCGGAAGCTTTTAGGCGAGGCATCGGCAACGCCAGTACGAACATTCTTGGAATCGGCCATGGTAGCCATGCCGGCTTTTTCACCGTGGCGCTGCATCGAGTAAAGGGCCATGATGGCGGGGACAAGAAGAGCGGGAACGAGAATGGCAAACATGCCCAAGCCCCATCGCCAGTTGTCGACAAAGCCCTCGGCAATGAAGCCGTTGACGGGCACGGTGACTACAAAGGGGAAAGACAGGCAGGCACTGAAAAAACCCCGCCACTCGAGAGGCGTCAGATCGGCGACGATGATGTCGCTGAGAAGATCGAGACCCGACTTGCCCACTGAGGTGAAACAGATGCCCACCGTGTAGGACGCAAACTTGCGAGCGCTGGCGGCGACAGCAAAGCCAACGGCGTAAAAGGCAAGGATGACGACGTAGGTGGTCGGGCGCGAGGTGATGTCGGCCATCTTGCCAATGAAGGGCTTGCTGACGGCGCGGATGATTTGGCTGGCGGTGCTGACGGCGCCGAGCTCGCTGTGGACGCCAAAGCTCGAGGTGGCCAAGGTGCTGAAGATGCCGGTGGTGATGCCCATGTCGAGAGCGTAGGCAAACATGGTCAGCCCAATAGAGATGGCGAGCAGCCAGAGCAACAGCTTTCCTCTCTTGCCGGACTGGTACAGCTGCTTGTTGAAGGCCTCGACCCTGCTCACGCCGACCTCCTGGTGACTGTCGGATTCGGACGCGGGAGGGGCTGAGCGTCGTCGCGAGTTGGCAGTATTGGACGAGGAGTCGTCGGGGTTTTCGCCCGGCTTGGTCGTCCGCTGGAACATGGTTTCCGAGACGGCCGCCGTCTTGGATTCGTTGGCCTCGTTGACCTTGGGCTGTTTGTTGCCGGGGGATGTCGACTTTTTTGACTATGTCTCCAGCTATCAAAGGCTGCGAAGCCGAGTCAAGGGTTGTGGATGAAAAAAGGATTAAACTCGAGCATGCGGCCGCGTGGGTATTTCTACGAGCTACATACTACCATTTGAACATGTCAAGTGGTTTGGTAGTATTCTCACCACATGGTCCCGGGGCCAACCCCGAGACAGCATTGCAACCCTTGCAGTTGAATATTGATGCAATAGCTGTCCAACTATCGATCAGTGAGAAACTCCGTGTTGGGTTTGAATTCTTGGCCCGGAAAAAAACCCTAGCCTAGTCATTGCGGCATGGCGAGGTTCCGGGTGGTACATCTGGACTCGGAATCTCCGATTCTGGAGTCTAGACTCTGCCAATTCCCCATATGCGCGGTTGTGGAAAAACCGACGTGCAACATTGGAAGCCACAGAGCAGGGAGGATCATGGAAGGAAGATTTATTTCGCTCGCGGCGTGACTCTTTGGCGGGAACATTGGTGTGGCCAAATGGCTTGCAGATTATCATTGGCCCCGCGCCACCACACGCGCGCAGTAGAGTTTTGACGCCCGGATACATACACACCGGCCTTAGATCTGATAACACCCAGCTGGCAACCCACCGGACGGTGGCCCACCACGATGTCAGGTTCGCCTAATGACGCCACGTTGCCCAACAGAAGAAAAAGTTCTGGACCACTGCTCATCATCCCTTGATCGCGACGGTATCTGATTCAACGGCGGCATCTTAGCGTCTGTCTCGTTGGGCCAAGATGTCGATACGAGGTTGGAGCACAGTGTATATGTGTACTGGTTTGCTGTGGACTTACACGGTCAAGCCTCAGTCGCCACCGACTAACCGGCCCCCAAGAGGACTGAACCTCGAGCTATGCTACTAAACTAAACTACTTAAGCCGCGGGTGTTCATTCCAACAAGGGTTTAACGTGCGCAACGTGCTGACCCAAGATTAGTCAACAGCCATCGCCATAACTAACTAGCTGTTGGGGCCATTTAAACGAGCTAACAAGGATACATGCAAGGTGATTTCTCCCTTGACTTCTTGTTACATGTTTCATCTGGGATCCTCCTGCCAGGTACAGTGTCTTGCAGATTCTGCTCATGGCATCTGACAAAAGTCACGATAATAACGAAATTGCGCCCCATTTCGCCACTCACACAACAATGCAGATGCCGCCCTTTACGCCTAATATAACTATAGGTAATAAGTAGAGTTAAGAGTGACCTGACTCATCGGGAATACAAAAGCCTAAATGCCTGGTAACGCATATGCATAGCGAGTGGAACAGCACGACGAGTGGAACACCGCATTATCCCATCCATGCAAAACCCACTAATTTTAAATTAAACCAGATAAAACTACGCATTTTAACTTTCCTTGGTATACTAAGGTGTTTTTATATTATTTTTAAATCTTAAATTATACTATGTGCAAAATTATTCGCAGATATCGCTTATAAGCATACCTTATACTGAAGTTTTGCAATATTTGCTTAAAAACAAGTATATGAAGTGCCAGAAAGTCTCATAGATGATAAGACTACTGTAATCAATATTCTTGTTAAGTCCTGTTACTTTTTATCAAAGAATGGCGATTTTTGCATGGGGGTTGAATATGCCATTTTGTATGGGATTACGCGGTGTTCCACTCGTCGTGCAGTTCCACTCGCTATGCATATATGTTAGAGAGAAGATTATTTTATTCGAATCTTCTGTGGGTCTCAGACATGTTGCGCTAAATCCACTGTGGAACCCAACTACTGGCAAAGTTAGCTGATGCCGCATTATTGATAGTAAGAAGCAGTTTCTAGCCGTTGGTGTAATGGCGCCGTTGAGGTGCACTCGGCTGACGCCGATGCAATAACGCCACCAAATGAAGGTCTCCCAATCTGCCCCTGAGTGTCGACTATGTAAACAGTAGCCAGCTCCTAGAGAGCTTGTAGTTCTTCTCTGCAATGCAATCAATTTGTTGGTTTGTAACACGCTTCTCGCGTAAGCCCCGTGCCTCTTACAGTTGGAGAGCGAAGGGGGTATGCACCAAGAGAATCATTACAAGTCTCTGTCCATGGATACAGCGTAATGCAATAATAGCGAGCTTCTGTTTATATAAAATTGTCCGTGGCCCTTTTAACTTGTTGAGCATCTCATCAATAGCTTTGACAGTTGTTTTCTAGACTTCGCACTTGACCGCCTTTGATTAAACCACTCTTTCAACTCCACTCTTTCTACACTAGGCCTTTAGCACCATGAAGTGCGCTATCCTCCTCGTTGCTGCCACCAAGACCATGGGCTCCTGCCTGCACCAATCAACCAATCAACCCCCCCCCCCCCCCCCCCCCGCCGCCCCCACCGCCTGTATCCTGCCCCTTCAAATCCGCCCCATTAATGGCTAGGACGAAGATGGATGCGGCACTAAGAGATACTGCCAGGCCATCGGCATTTTCGGTGGTAGTTCGGAGAACTTCAAAGCTAAACACTACCGAGGCCTGCTTCAACGCGCACGAGCCCAAGCAAAAGGAGGAGCTCCCCTTCGATTTGGCTATACTGCTGACGCCGACTGCGCCGCCAGAGGCATGACGGTGGATTCGTGCGGCACCAAGATGTACTGTGAGGCGATTGGTCAATGGGGCAGCGAAGACGGGAGCCTGCTTGAGGATACCCGCTGGAACAGCACCAAGGAGTGCCTCGACGGCCACGTCACCGAGCCTAAGGACCTGCCCTGGAAGCAGCCTGGCGCCACTAGCTTCTGCAGCGACTGTGGAGATTTTAGTGAGGATACCTGCGGCGCCGAGGCCTTCTGCGATATTTTGAGAAAGAACGCCGAGTCTTCCTCTCGCCATATTTGAAGGCAAGTACAACCTGCGCGAAGAAGAATTCAAGTGGTATCTTGGCATCAGGGTCATCAGAGATCGACCAAGCTGGAAGATCTATCTCTGCCAAGACGCCTACATCGACAAAATTGCGCGAAAATTTAAGCTCTGTGATTCAAAGCTTCTAGTGCCATCAATCCCGATCACAACGATCCCTCTTGTCAAACATGACGGACAGGCGTCCCAGGAAGACGTGAAAGCTTATCAGGAACGAGTTGGATCTCTGATGTATATCGCAGTCATGACCAGACCTGATATAGCACGAGCAGCTACCCAGCTTGCAAGGTTCCTGACCAACCCATCTCCCGAGCATCTTGCCGCGCTGATCAATGCATCCGTTATCTCTACACAACGAGATTTCTTGCCATCGTATATGATGGGATGCACGCAGGAGAAGCACCTGTGATTGCAAGTGATGCATCATTCGCGGACGATGCCAAACCTGACGTTCGTCGCAGGGATATATAATAACGCTCTTCAACGGACCAGTAGTGTGGGAGGCCGGACTCCAGGACACTGTTACCACTTCGACAACTGAGGCAGAAATCTTGAGTCTAGAAAGAACAGCCAAGGAAAGTTATGCCCTAGGTCGACTACTAAGGGACATTTCTCTTGATCTTGGCCCTCTCAAGATATACTGCGACAATCTGCAGTCAATCCGACTTGTCGTGGAGGACAACCAGAGAATCACGACGAAGCTGCGACACGTCGACGTCCAGAACATGTGGCTAAAGCAGGAATTCAAGAAGGGCAGGTTTCTGGTAGAATATTTACAGACCGATCAGATGCCAGCAGACGGTTTGACGAAAGCCCTATCGAGATCGAAGTTTGAGCATTTCTGATCGATGTTGAATCTGATAGATATCAAAAGGGAGGTGAGGTTAGAAGACAATGCTGTGAAATAGGATGATAGTAAGCCCAAGGGTGGGTGTGATAGTCCTATAGCTTCAAGCAGCGTTGACTTAGATCACTCAACGAAGTCAACGCTGGGGGGTGTGTCGCATATCAGGCTGTCAGCTATCAAGACTTCAAGAAGGGGCAAGTCGTTGCTTTTTACCATGCCGTGTCGCGGCATGGTATCATCAACGACTCCTGGTCTCAAAACTACAATTGACCGTCATCTCCTGTCAAAGACTCCAACCACAGGACCTCCCACGGTTGCAGCCCTGGTGGCGGCGGCGGCCTCTTCAGAGTCGCAGCTGTGCCGTTTCCTTGTATAGAGTCTCGGCTCTTTCCTTCTGCTTCCTCGCTCCCAACTTTCCTCTGCCTCCTCCATGATCCCGGCGTATCCTCAAATCCATCCAGCCACCTCATCTGCGGCGGCCTTAGGTAGTGGTCTTCCCAGTTGGAAGCTTGCACCAAGCTTTCTTGAAGATCGACATAATCCGACGTCTCCATATACATCCAGCCAACATTCTCAAACTCATTTTCCGATATGCCCCCTTCCCAGTCTGAATCTGCTAGCCTAGGGCCGCCTAATTCCTCAATTTCTTGGGCCAAATAACTATCATCATCCGCATCCGCATCCTCATGCCCGGCTCTCTGCACCAACTTGACCACTGGGCCACATTTCTGATGTACAGACTCAAGACAGATATCATCAACAACTAGAAAGAAGTTGTAGCGAGGGCCACCCCCAAGCTCACCGTGTATGCCTGCCATTTCGGCCTTGAGTTCATCCACAGAGGGACATTGGTCATGTTTGCAGTTATTGCGGTACTCGTCCACCACCCACGCAGAGAATTTCTTGCGCAAGGTATCTATACTAGCACCCTCAAATTGGCTCTGATCGTCCATGATTTCAAATCGGTGCCTGGGATATAGCTCAGGGTTAGGGGCAGGCTCGTACGGCAGCCACTCGATAGAATCTTTAAGCTCATCTAGTATTCGGTCCCAGGCAGCATTATCACCGTACGCCGTTCGGTAAACCACTAGACCCCACGGAGCATCTGGCTTGAATTTGCACCAGTTGATTTCACATGCCACTTCTCGCAGAGGGCCAGCGAACTGAGCAAGCTCCTCAAACGACCATGCCTCGCGGGTTTCTTGACTGAGAGGATGAGCCTTGTCCACTTCTATCCTCACACGCTCTCGGGCTTTAAAGTCGCCACTGTCGACCTGACTCAAAGCTGTCTCTAGGGCTTCGCTGAAGGCGTTTACGCGCTGGCGCTCCTCCGCGGTAAGAACTCTTCTCGGCATATTCGAAAACATACGAGAATACCTTGCGTTTGGCTTAAAGAGCAGAGGTGGGTGGAATGCGAAGAGCGTTGGTGTGTTCCCCGAGGAAGCTTTATTAAGTAGACAAGAAAACCTCCAGAGACGGATGAGATAAGAGGCTGAGATTTGTTCAATGCGGCGCAGAAACCTCATGAAATGCCAGGTGGCTGATGTGTCCGTTGTGGTGATAAGCACCACCCTTGTCGGTGCGAGTTCTGCGTTTAAGGGTGCAGGCACAGTATGTTATTCTCCAGTCGTCCAGTGCAAAGTGGATCGCCGCTTGCACTGCTTTCAAATTCGGTTTCCAATCTGGTCCATCTGATGGCGACTTTCCTCCTAAAAAGAATCAAAGGAGATAATGATATTATTATGCGCAAAAGCAGCTTCCTGTCTGTTGGGATTGAACTTCAATTATATTCTGGCTGGCAGCTCTCATACATATAAATACCTAGTGGCACGGTCCGTGCCACTAGGCAGCAACTCTTCTTCGTGTCATGCCTAGTACATGACTCGTGCCAAGTCAACACTATCTCCATAGACTCTCATCATGTGGTAGTATGGCACGGCCATCGTCATCAGAGAGATGTTATGAGAACGCGCCATGGCCCCACTGTTTATGGTTTCGTCTGGTCTTGAGGAGGGTCAAGGGCCAATGGCAATGGTGCTGACCGAGCATCACTACTCGGAGCATCACGCTGGGGTCAGCAATCGGGTTAGACATGACTAATTCTGCCGCCTATTTCTCCGCCACCACCATGGACATCACTGATGCAGCCATTGACAAGCTCGTGTGTCTATTGGGAAAGAATTCATCCGTGACGCACATGCAGCAAACCTAATTCAACGAGGGCAGTCCTCACTTGCATCACATCGTGATCCACCTACTCTTGGCCAGTCTTGGCCAGCACTGCGTCGATTGACCGCTTTATTAAGCGCCATTAGTACTCGGTACTACCGCAGCGGCCTATCAGAGCGCCTTCTATCGTATATTGGAGCTTCGTCATGATGCTGCCATTGCTGTATCCACTTCGGGGCTCAATTTGAAGGCGAGGGTCGCTGTCTATGGTACGGGGCCGCAGGAGTACGATATCTAGGTATTCAGCTAAGACTAAGAGCTCTTCAAATAGATTACCAACATTGCGAAGAAAAGTAGACAATGTGACTGTAGTATTTATATTACGCGCCACGTCCGTGACTGTAATATTTATATTACGCGCCACGTACCTGTAGAACCTTTACATGCATATAAACCCTAGTACAGCGCTCCTGATAGTCCAGACCATTTAGAGGACTATTAGTGCAAACTGCAGTCCAGAGTAATAGTCCTTGCACTGTTGGTCCGGTTTGAATCTCTCGAATTGGACTGACGGTATAGTCTGTGTCCCTCGGACTGCACCAATAAGCCTGACCGTCCAGTTTCTGTTTCGCGGACTACTGACAGTCCAGTCTGGCTTTTGCCAAGCCGACTGGTAGTCCAGTCCGAGGGTCGCAGACTAACGGTCTCACCAATAGTCTGTCCAAGACCCTGGTTGCTTCGCGTCAAATCTATCGCTGGCCACATCATGCGATCCAACGCGTCTCGCGCGTAGCACGCGTTAAGTGGAATGGCGCGGATGCAAGTTAGTGGATACAGCTATCACAGTATAGGCATGCATGGTTTCTCCAGGTATCTTCCAACTGAAACCAGCCTAGAGGCAATAATTCGCAAAGCATATTCTTTGTCCGTTCAACAGCAAAGAATTTTGATAGAACTGACTACCTGGGTCCCAAAAAGGAACAATTTGCAACGTCAAACCCCAATGAAGCCAATATTATTTCATGTCGGAACACAAGTCTGTGTTTGTTAAGAGATACCAGCTTCACCATTGCAACTTAGGCAGAAGTCACGGTATCCCTCATCACTCGCCACGGTAAGTAGGGTAGTGTCAGAAATACGGTGGCACAATATCACTGCAAAAAATCTATTCTTCAAAGTAAAGTTGAGTTCGTTGTTCTTCTCTAAAACTAGAAGAATTTCATCATAAATAAGGACCATCAGAATCCTGCTGCCTGCAAGGCAGCAGCATACGGAATGCTAGGTGGTAGCACACAGTGCGATTCAGCGCCACAAATCTGACAGGTAGACGGCTCCGTCGTGTAATGTTCTCTTGAGTGACCCGCCAATAAGTATGCCAGTAGGCACATACTACAGTGGAGACTACTACTAATTCCACCCTTTTGAGGGCTTCCGTCTGAGATTAGTTCCATCAAGGTCAGAGATGTTTATCCAAGTCATCGATTTAAGGGGGGAATGCTAATTGCATGAGTCTATATTGTGGTCCTTTCAAATGTGCGAGATGATATCTTGGCCTACATCCCAGATTAAGCCAAGCCCAACCCAGTTGGAAATTGTTTGTCCCTCGAGAATTTCCATCCACTTCGCCGGCCATGCGTTATAGTGGCAAAGCACAGGCGCCAAAGACTGGACTGTAAGGGCGGCCCAGCCGTTCGGTCTCACATGCGCAGGTTGAATGACAAGCTCAATAGTCAATGTTGATGAGCCCGACTAGCGTGCCGGTCCCGCGTCCACGCTGGTGGGAGCGACAACCAGCGTTTTCGTTTGAAAATGGTAATCGTGCCACGCCCCACTTTTTTGGGTCAAGCAAAGCTCTCACCACCAACACCTAAAAAGTGGGGCGTGGCACGATTATTCAGCGGGCCAACCATTGGCCAGCAAACAGCAGAAAGAGCCAAACTGGGAAGTCGGCGGTGGGTCCCAGATGTGGACGCCACTGGGTAGTTTCATGCTGCATTCCAGATGGAGTAATCGGTTGGCTGCTGAACATGGAAAGTCAGATCACAGCTATGGTGAACAATAGTTGGAGGGTTCAAATGATTGGAAGTAGTTGGTTGCGCACCTTTCTCCATGGACCGAATGGCCATGGAAAACGATATCCGGGTATTGGTACTTGTCCACTCTCAAGCATCTCGAAGGCAGACAAGGGCGTTGTTGTCGGATAAAGCTGTTGACTTGGACAAGTGGGTTGATGGCCAGCCGACCGAAGAGGAAGCCATCATGATGCAGAGTCGAGGAGATGACAGCGCCATTCCCGTGCCAGCAGTCTTCATGTTCGTGCCTGGCATGCCGGTCGTCGTCAATAAGAACACTCTGCAGGGATTGAAACTTGTCAACGGAGCTTCGTACACAGCCGTGGATGTGATTCTGGATAAGTCGTACCCCGGCTACCGGATCTCGGCCGACACCATTCTCCACTTCGGACCGCCTGCGGGGATAATACGGCTCCCACTGGAGCGGCGCCCAGGCGCCAGGATAAAATCGGCGCCCGGGCGTCGCGATACCGTTTTAGCGGGCCGCACGTTTTCTGATTGGCCGAGTCTTGTAAACGCGAACAGCGCGTTCTATTCGTGTTGTTCAACTCGTTTAATTCGAACGAAATTCTGGTGTACATGATGCCATGATGAGTGCCCAAACTGAGACTTCTTCTGCTGTTACACAGGCCGGCGTCTTCCCCGAGAAATGTCTCCCGCCGGAGGATGAATACGAATCTCGTGAGGAGCTATTGACGGCAATAAACACCTGGGCTGCAACAAGAGGGTTCGCGTTCATCGCCCGGAAATCTACTACTAAATCGAGTGGTAGGAGAATCGTAACATACGCATGCGATAAGTCCTGGAAGCCTAAGGCCTCGACAGGTAAGGAATCAAAAAGGAAAACAA
>NW_011942185.1:0-10672 GCF_000187425.2 Metarhizium robertsii ARSEF 23 | reverse complement strand
GCAATCGTATTCTGAACTTTTGCTGCTAGACTGCACATACAAGACAAATAAATACCAAATGCCGCTCCTCGATATGATTGGGGTCGATGCCTGTCGCCGGTCATTTTGCATTGCATTCGCATTCCTTAGCGGTGAGCAGGAAGAGGATTACGCTTGGGCTCTGGAACGCCTTCGGTCGCTTTATGAAGTATGCAATGCCAAACTTCCCTCTGTGGTCCTCTCGGATCGCTGTGTGGCGTGCTTGAACGCTATTGATGACGTTTTCCCCGCTGCGCAATCCTTGCTATGCCTCTGGCATGCAAACAGAGCCGTGCTTGCACATTGTCTTCCCATCTTCACGTTACAAGAACAGTTAGCAGCAGGCATAGCAGCAGATGCATCTCGATTGGCAGGCCGTAAATCAGCTAAATGGGGTGAATTCTACAACTTTTGGCATTCTATTATGCAATCGCCCACAGAGGCCGAGTTCAACAAGCGTGTGGCTGCATTTGACGAGAAATACCTTCCACTCCATGCCGAAGAAGTAGCATATATCAAAAAGACTTGGCTCCAGCCCTACAAAGAGAAACTTGTCAAAGCCTGGGTCGATCAGCACATGCACTTTGGAAATGCAGTCACTTCGCGTGTGGAGGGAATTCATGCGCTGCTGAAGTCATACCTCAAGACCAGCAAGTTCGATCTCTTCGACGTCTGGAGAACCATCAAGCATGCAGTCGAAAACCAGCTTTCGGAGATACGATCAACCCAAGCCAGACAACAGACCCGAAAGCCAACAGAGCATTTGGGCGGCAGTTTGTTCAGTGCTGTACATGGCTGGGTCTCACACGAGGCAATGAGAAAGGTTGATGAACAAAGGCGGCTACTAGAGAAAACGGATCCCCGTGTTTCCATGGTTTGTAGCGGGACGTTCACCAAATCCCATGGTTTGCCTTGCGTCCATAAAATAAAGCAAACTCTGGAAAGAAATCAAGCTCTTAGCATAGATGACTTCCACCAACAGTGGCACCTCAAGCGCAATGAGGGGCGACATCAGCTAATACTCGAGCCCATTCGAGTTGAGTCGAGGATACAGAAGGCATCAGCCATGGCTAAATCAAGCACGCAACGAGAACCAAGCATGTTTGAACATGTAGAAGGCCGCTCTGCACCTACGTGCTCAAGATGTCACGCAGTTGGTCATACGAGGTCATCACGAATATGCCCACTGCGGCAACAGGAGATAATCCTGGAGTCCTCTATACCACAACTAGCTGAACCAAGAGATGTGTCGCTAGCATTAGCTGGCTGGTCTGCTGGCGCTGAAAATGGCTTAGCATGCCAGCTAGAGGAAACAGTTTGCGATACGTCGTGTACAGGGACTAAAGAAGTGGATCAACGATTAGATCATGAGGTGAACGAGGAATTGAACGAGGACCTGGGTTACGTTGTGAGTCAGCGAATGGATCAGAAAACAGATGAGGGGGTTCTCATTCACGGAACAAATGAGACGACCCATGACAGAGTTGAGGATATGATAGTAGTGCAGCTGACGCCACGAACTCTCGACTCCGACTTGCAAACATCGCCGAAGTCTCATGACACAAATTCTTCGAATCGGGAGGTCGATGCAATGACACAACGTGCTCCGTCAGATGCTACAATAGAAGAAGAGACGCTCTTGCCTCACTATGCTCCTGAGTCGATTTATAGACGCTACGTTCTAGCAAGACAGGCCTGGTATGACAGCCAACCCAGAGGCAGTTTGAAGACAAACCAAGCATATCGCAGAGCCATGGGACTTCCACTGAGATACCAGAAAGACTTGTATATATGGTGTCGAGATTACAAGCAAATGGGCCAGCACTGTGTTTCATCTGGACGTAAAAGACGGGAATGGACTAAAGAAGAGATGATGGCTTATATCGATTTGGATACCGCAGAAGATCGACGTGTCGAAGCGGAGGTCAAGTCGCGGATTGATCGCGATCCCAAGGAAGCCAGCAGACGTGGTACAAGGCAGGTATGGCAGCAAGCAGAAGATGATGCGCAGGCTCAGGCAAGACTTTTCTCCCCATGATAATTAGTTGTTGCACATTGAAACCTCAATTCACTTCAATTGCCTATAATACAGCTACACACAGTGTCCGCATGTAAAAGACTCGGCCAATCAGAAAACGTGCGGCCCGCTAAAACGGTATCGCGACGCCCGGGCGCCGATTTTATCCTGGCGCCTGGGCGCCGCTCCAGTGGGAGCCGGATAATACTCAAGGCTGACTCAACCAAGGCCTTCAACTTTGTTGGCATGCCGCCAGGAACCATTCTCTTGACGCCGTTGAGGGTGAGGATCAATTGCCAAAGGAAGCGGCTGTGGCAACAAACGGACTGCTCGCGGAAAGGGTTGCCCTGCACCGCAGCGTTTGCTTGCACAGACTACAAAGTACAAGGTCGGACGCTGGAGCGTGTGGCCTTAGAGCTACGCGGGACGCGGACGACTAATTTCAATGGTGAAGCGGTTCCATTGGCTTGCGATCCCTGCAGCCTGTACGTTCAGCTATCGCGGTGTCCAACATTGGACGGCATCATGTTGTTGTCAAAGGTCAGAAAGAGGGATTTTATCGGTAATACAACCCCAGAGAGTATGACCATAGCCAAAGACCGACTGGAGGACCTAAGTGAGACAACCCTAGTGGAGTTCCACACTTGGCAGTTGAGCCTGGATGCTAGAAAAATAGCTTTGCCTACGCAAGATAGCTCAGCAAGTAAAGCTGCTAGCGAGATGTGCGGCTAAAACGGAGGGCTTATAGAACAAGAAAACAAGTCTTGCAATTAGAATAGGGTAACTACCTAGTTAAGTAGCCACTCATCTACTCCCAATAGTACTTGACTGTTGATCGCAAGAACCTATATAGATCATGTGGGAGACTTTGCCATCATCAGAGATAGTTATTGATGGAAGAGCAGCATCTGTAAGTCGGCCACCCGCAAGGCGTTAGAGGTTATCTGTGAAGGGCCGGGGTCGTCGCGCTGGCTGTCATCGATTTCGTAAAAGAGTGAGGAGGCAAGGGCCCCAGAATACGGGCCAAGCCAACGTTGGGCGGTGAAGAGCGGACTTTTCGTGCCAAAAGGGGAAGGAACATGCCAGAATCCACAGGAAGAAGGCGAACCGTGTCGCGGTTCGCGCATCAAAGCCTTGAGGAACGAAGTCTGCAAAAAAGAGAGATTTTGGGGTGGGAAATGAGCCTTGCAAGTGCACATATAGGCAGGTGGCTTCGTTACCACGCTTGCATGGGCTGAATACAGGCTAATCCCGCCAGGGTCTAGACGTCCGCATGCATGATAATCAGATGTTACAAGTGCGGGGGGTGCTGAAGCGCGACCAACAAATGAGGAACTGTCATTTGCTCACGATGCTCCAAGTCGGCTTATTTTTAATGCTGCCACAGCTTATGTTAACCCGGATTATATATATGAAACAGTTTTTGGCGACATTGAAACCCATATTGAAACGACACGAAGCAGCAATACTAAGACGCATCTGGTCCGACTTGTGGCATATGCGGGGAGGCTACGAAGGAGATTCTACAGACGCCCATGTCTTGGCTTCACCACAAGTCTGACCCCTTTATCGGGGTGTGGGTGAGCCCAGTGCAGTACGGGAGCCTGCGAATTTGCCGCTCGACGAGAAATTTCCGGTACCATGTCTGAGCTTGGAGGCAACGTGATGGGCTCGGGGTTTAGCACCGCTACGGAAATATTATTTTGTAAATGGTGCGGGAGCACACAACAGATCAAGAAATGCGGAGGGTGTCAAATGGCAGGGTACTGCAGTAAGGAGCATCAAAAGCGAGGCTGGAAAGAGCATAAAAAGATATGCACAAGGTGACGGGTAGGGTATGAGGATATCAGATTCTAAGCGAGATTCATTGTTTGGCTAACCACTAAGAGAAAAAAACCATTCTGAATTCCTTAGCCAACGTTGCTTTCTTGGACCTTTTTGCTTGGCTGTCTTGAGCGGTGAGGACGATTGGCAGCCTCGGTGGGCGCTGCTATGATGTTGCTACGAGTTGGTGAAGCGAGGCTGGTTGTACTTGTTATAAATAAGGCAGTATCAGTTTTGGTAGGGGGGCGATCCTTCAATATTGCGGATTCAGGGTCAGAATAGTCGTGTTGTACAGTGGAAGAAGTGGTGGACGAGACATTTGATGCAGATTGAGAAGAAAATCGAGGTTGTTTGATAGGACTGCCTTGCTCTGGTGGATTGGACGGGACTTGGCGAGGGCGCTTGGTCCCGGCTGCGACAACTCGAACAGTTTTTGGTGATGCATCCGGGCTTGGCAGTGCGTTGGAGCTGCCATTCTGTTGCTTGAAGGTGGTTGTGAACCCTGCGGCAACTTGCGAAAATGATGCTGGTGCAGAAGCAGAGGTCTTTGTGGGAGTCAACGGCGGAGGCGCAGATGATGAAGCGGAGGCGGAATTTCTGTCAAGAAATGTCCAGGTGTCCGGAACGATGATAAAGACGTGGTCGCGTTCGAGCTCGGGTGGTCGAGTCATTATCGCGTGGTCCAATAGACCAACGACCTTGCCGGCACAAGTGAATGGCGCGCCAGTTTGAAAATGTGAATCCTGCCTGTCGATCATTTTTCTGCACAAAGTGGACCAAGGATTGGCGTGGATGGGGAATATGATAAAGACTTGAAAAGGGTGGAAGCCTCTGAAGGGCTTCACGGGATCACCTGGTGTGATGAAGGAGGAGAGCTGAATGAAGCTGCAACATCGCATTTGTATGTCCCCGAGGGTCGAGACGACCTCATCTCGCAGTAGGGTGTGGCCAAAGCCAATAACGGGACCAGTGAGACTGACGGTGGGAGGCATAGAAGGGAATGCATCAACTGAGGTGAGATTGCGAGGCAATATGCTACATACAGGGACAGCTTAGTCTCGGCTTCAGTCGCAGAAGGGATAAGTTACGGCTCTTACGGTTGAAAGCTTGATTCTCGAACAATAAAGGCCGGAATCGTGTATTCGGTAATGGTACCAATCTCAGTCTCCAAGCCGTCGAGCTGGGTAGTCTGCCAAGTCAGGGCATATGGATGGACGCGGCCAGCCATGAAGAACCATTGGTCGGTCCAGTCCGAAGGATCGAGCTGCTGGTTGTAGAGGGCAACATTGAGGCTCACGTATATATGTTCATCAGGGTTTCCTTTGCCGGATTGAAGAGCTGCATATTCTGGGTTCATTAGCCAAGGGGGAGTGGGCAAGCAGATACGGGCAATGGTCTCCGTGTTGAGGCCCTTGATACGGTGTTCGATGGATGAGGCAAACCTCGAGGGACATCCTGTCTGAACAAGGGCCATCATGGACATGTCGCTGCCTACATTTCTCTGAATGTCAAATGGCCTGCGAAAAGTAGACAGAGCCAAAGGAGGCGATGAAGCCATTATTGACCATGAAGTTGAAAGCGAAGTGGTTTGGTACTGAAGTGATCTCGGTTAGGGTGGATGTTGTATAGTTAATTGAGGCATCTTATAGGGCTATCATCTTATTCCGGCTGGGATGTCAATGGGCGACAACTGCGGATAGATGGATGTGGGAATCAGCATGGATTTCTTATTTCATTGTGCGGCAAGTACCGGTAACATTAGCCGGTCTGTGTCTATAGCCTGACATCTGCCGATATATGCCGATATCTGTTCATGGCCCCTCACTTTAGTTCCTTAGAATAGGGACTAAATGTCAATATATTGCTGTCTTTTGTTGGTTATGTTGCAACCTTTAGGGCTGTTGTGGCCTGATATGCTTGGGGGCCATTGGGGGCCAAATTCGTCTTCATCCACGTAGCCGCTGTCTCACATGACCGCTCTTGCATGTGTTTTCCCGGGAGAACCAGTCACTACGAAGAAAGGGAGCAGACAGCTACTGTCGCATGTGATGCATCGTGCATTGCATTCCACGTGACAGAGGCTATCGCCGAAGCCATAGCCATTGACCGTCGACTCCTCAAATCTACTACCCTGATGGTGATGAGATAGTGAGCATGCCGGAGCTAAGGGCCATTCCGAGACCACCCGTCGCTGTGTACAAAACAGGCTGCAGTATTGAATGTGGGAAGGACGTTTGTAATCAGATATATTCTGCCAGAATGTCTGGTTGACTGGGTTGTAGACAGCCGAGTGAGTGGTTTTGAGTCCAGATCATTTGAAATGTATGCACAGCAATGATAAACGGAAAATACAAGACTCCAATGGCCATGGCCTCAATAGACTCAAAAAGCGATGATAGACATACTGCGGCAACACGAGGAGATGTGCGGACTCAGGAGGCTACCCACCGACCGTCGTGCGCGTCAAATGACTTCCGACTAATATTGCCATCGCCAAGCACAAGTCAGAATGAAGCAAGCAGTGCAATAATGCCGAACCACTCGAGGTCTAAGAGCAGCCCTGGGCGAGCCAAGTCTACGCAGCGCGATGAGGTTCAGAGAACCTTGCACGAATCAAGAGTCGCCCGACCTCTTCTACCGGCAAGACAGGTGAAAGAGGATGGCAATGTAGCAAGAATCGTCGCACAGGAAAGTTCGAATCAGCGCACCGGGAGTGCCATGCGTGAATCAATAACTCCTCGACCTCTCTTGCCAATGCCCATAGCGACCGTTGGTGGCGAAAAGCCAGGCAGTAAATCGCAAGTCGGAAGGCCAGCGGGACCAGGGGATAGCCATGTCAGCTCGCGCATGACAATTCAGAGGGTCATGCGCGAATCTAGACGTTCCAGGCCTCTTCATCCAACGGCTGGTCAATTTCGGTTTGTGGATGTGAGAATGTCGGATCTGGCGCAAGGTCGAGGGAAAAGGAGTGGTCGGCAAGGAGAAAAGGACGATACCGATGCATCGAGGCAATCGAGCGGCCACCAGACTCAGCCTAAAGGGGGTAGGAATGGCCCTGGGTCGCTCCCTACACGATCTGTTTCAGCTAGAGAGGAAGAAACAGGTTCCAGAGAATTGGAGTTTGTCTTTTGGGAAGGGCCTGAAGAGAGGCAAAACGGGATATTGGATTGTGAGGGAGAGGGCAGTAACTTGCAAACAAAGGCTAATCTGAGAAAGGAGAGTAGTCAGAGGAGGTTAAGAGACTCGGCAGGCAGCTCGACGTTGAGTCATGGTCGATTTCCGCCGGCCGCAAACCATGGCAGGGAAATAGTGTGGTCAATAACTCAGGAAACCGGTGCAAGGTGGTGCGCTATAGAGAGAAACCCATTTGTACCAACACATACAGGTTCTGAAGGGCCAGGGAGAAGGGGAAGGGGAAAGAAGCCAACGGATCTCTCCAACAGAATAGGGATCGGCCGACACGAAATAAGCACCCAAATGCCTCTGGCGACATCACTTGGGGGAGCAGCTTCACTGGGTCCCTCTCTAGCTCCCAGGGGAAGTTATGGGGTGCATGAAATAATGTTTAATGCGCCAGAACAAATTCAAATTCAAAGAATTGCAGAACTGAACGGCTCGCAGGCCGGTTCCCGCTCGCGCAAGAGAAAACATCGGTCGCAGGAGTCGAGCCAGCCGTTGAAGCGGCCTCGCAGCGGAGGACGTCGAGAAAGGACGAAAACTGATCAAAGTGACGACCTGAAGGATGTTTTGCAATGGCTGGAGAACGAGTACGAAAACAAAAGCAAGCTATCGTCGACAAGAGGGTGGTGCAAGCCAATACCCCTCGACAGAAAGGTTGAGACAGTTCAGAAGTTCTACAGCGCCATGCATAATAGCAAGACACTTCCATTACAGACCTGTTCAGTCTGTTACAGAAAATGTGCTGAAGAAGACCTCGAAATTGTCAGCTCTATCGACTGGAAGTCCTTGGTCGTTGATGGAAGTAGATCGCCGATGCCTTTATGCGTGATCTGCTATCCCAATGCCGACAGTGTCACCTCATGCAAAAGCTGCGCAAGGCTTTTAGAGCGAGGGATGCTATCACCTGCTGCACAACTTCACACTCGATTAGGTTGTGAGCATATTTATCCTGACGATCTTAAGGGGCTAACTCCTGTAGAAGAAAAGCTTATATCGTTAAACTCGTGTTATGGCTTCATCACGAAGCATAGCATCGAAAGTGGTCATAGGCAAGATATGAGGTATCCAAGACATGTGAAAGGGCATATTTTAGTGTTCCCCAACAATGTGGAGGAGTTAGCCACAAAGGTCCTACCCCATCCACTAGTGCAGGTGATGGAGAACATACATGTTTCGTGGCACGGTAGAGAACGGCCTGAGCCAACGGACTTGTCTAGACTGCTGTCTGTACGTCGGGGAAAGGTAGAAGCGGCGCTCAGGTGGTTGAAGAAAAACAACCGCCATTACCGAGATATAACGATTGATGTGGCTGAGACGAACAACTGGACTAGCTTTTCGGATGGAGTTCCGCACATGATCTATGAGCGAATGGAGCGCAACGAGCCGTCCGCGCGGGAGAAAATCCAGACCGCGCAGGTTGTCCCTCCGACTGAGCGCGGCACCGATATGGAAGAACACGAGGGTAATATCGAGGAGGTTATCGCCCAACTCCGTTCGGCGGAAGATCCGCCAGAATTTTCCGATTTATCACAGGGCATTCACGGCGAGTGCCAGGGGGGTTGTCATGCTGAACATGATGAACAGGCCGAGAGTGGCGGAGGCGACACACTCTTTGAGGTCAATGCAGCCGGTATGTTTGGCCTTGATGGTGCACCCGATATTCCAGAGGCAGAGAAATTTAGGTACTTTTGTAGTACAGTACGCAAAGACACCGAAGACGCTACCAACAGTCAGTCAGCTCCCGATAGTAGAGTCAAGGGATCGGTCGGTGTCAAACGTGCAAGAATGCAGAAGCAAGAGCCTTACATACACATATCTCGTGGCGATGAATTTGCCGACGGTTTGGACACCTGGTTCTTTGCCAAAGCATTTCCCACCTTATTCCCGTACGGTTTCGGCGGTCCTAGATTGGCGGAAGAAGCCATGGTGGGCTCGATGGGAAAAACAGGTCCTAGGAAAGGCGTAGACAGAACAGCGCCCGTTGCTACGGCGTCAGGTCTTATCGGTTCTCGAAACATGAGCTTGAGGGCATGGACTGAAATTGTATTACGCCGACATGGCGGTCGCTTCGCCAACCACCACGTGTTCCCCTTCTTGGCCTTTAATTTGGGACTGAGGTCGAGGAATCGTCGAATCAGCATGCTGAGCATGAACAGAAAGAACTTTTCGCAATTGGAGCGATTGGTCGGCGATCTGACCGTGACAAGACTAGAAGCGGCGCAAAAGGAGTTGCAGCAATCCAACAACACCAGCGATAAAGCTGTTCAAGAACTTTTAAGAAGCATCTCAGTGTATGGGCACCGGCAGCCTATGTCTCGTGAGCAAAGACTTAGTCTTCGGAGGAAGATCAAATCTCTCATAATACGGTACGGGATGCCAGCCATCTGGTTTACGTTGAACCCCAATGACATCACCAATCCAATCAAGCTTCGGTTAGCATCATATCGAACACGGGACGCAAAAGATGCCGAGGAATTTCTTAGGAGTCTAGACGTGGCTTATAAGCGTGCTAGACTAGCCGTTTCAGACCCAATGAGTTCAGCCATCTTCTTCCATCGGGAGATCTCACTCTTCTTCGAACATTACGTCAAGGTCGGTGAAGAGTCGGTCTTTGGCCGGATCAGCCAGTATTTCGGAGCTGTGGAGACTAATGAAAGAGGGGCGCTTCACCTCCACGGCCTTCTCTGGTTGGAAGGTAATCTGCACTTTGGGTCGTTGCTTCATAAGTTGGGTCAGAACAAAGAAGAAGGGTATGGCGAAGATATTGCTCTATTCGCAGACAGCATCTTCTCGGAGGTATGGATAGCAGTCAGTATTAATCCAGTGATGAAATTTTGCACTAACTCTAGTGGAAGGAGTTGGACGAGGAAGCCTTCGTAGCCGTGCAATCGCACAGGCGCGTTACGACTGACGTATCCGAACTGGTCAATAACACATCGAAGCTTACCGCCGATTTCGACGAGGAAGCAAACTTCTGTGCTGGGGCAACACAGATCCATACACATAGCCCCACTTGCGTAAAGTATTCGTTCGCCCGTCGAGATGCAAGGAGAAACCTCTGTCGATTTCGTGCGCCTTGGAACTTGATCGAGAAGACGGCTTTCACGGATGATGGCGTTTTACGAATTCGTAGAACGCACCCGCTTGTAAATCGATGGAACAAGGCAATAGCGGTCGGGCTGCGACACAACCACGATATATCATTCATTGCCACTCAGTGCAAGACGAAGGCCTTAGTATTCTATGTGACGAACTATGCGACCAAGGTAGAGGATCCAGTATGGAAACGCGTTGCCGCCGCTTCGGAATTTTTACCCGTTCTAGGTGAGAAAGGTGCAGGAGCCGACAGTGCAGCGAGAGAGACTCGCACAACGCAAGATGCGACGCAAAACAAAACTCGGCAGTTCCTGATGCGCGTGGCCAATCGTGTGTTTACCGAGCGTGCACTGTCACAAGTCGAAGTAGTCTCCCACTTATTGGGCTATCCGACCGAATTCATGCATAGCACCACGTGCAGCTTCCTCAACACGTCACTGCTATACTGGCATGTCTTTCGCCGATGGCAGCATTTACAGCACCTCAGCAGTGAAGAGGGCATCGTAGAGGAGTTAATAGACGAGACGGTACTTGTAG